>NW_019944825.1:27332-29236 GCF_002910315.2 Salvelinus sp. IW2-2015 | reverse complement strand
CATTCCCAGTGGGTCAAGTTACATACACTCAATTAGTATTTGGTAGCATTGCCTTTAAATTGCTTAACTTGGGTCAAACGTTTCGGGTAGCCTTCCACAAGCTTCCCACAATATGTTGGGGAATTTGTTCCCATTCCGCCTGACAGAGCTGGTGTAACTGTGTCAGGTGTTGTAGGCCTCCTTGCTCGCACACGCTTTTTCAGTTCAGCCCACAAATGTTCTATAGATTGAGGTCAAGGCTTTGTGATGGCCACTCCAATACCTTGACTTTTGTTGTCCTTAAGCCATTTTGCCACAACGTTGGAAGTATGCTTTGGCCATTGTCCATTTGGAAGACCGATTTGCGACCAAGATTTAACTTCCTGACTGATGTCTTCAATATAAGATGTTGCTTCAATATATCCACATACTTTTCCCGCCTCATGATGCCATCTATTTTGTGAAGTGCACCAGTCCCTCCTGCAGCAAAGGACCCCCACAACAGATGTTGCCACCCCCGTGCTTCACGGTTGGATGGTGTTCTTCGGCTGCGAGCGTCCCCTTTTTCCTCCAACATAATGATGTCATTATGGCCAAACAGTCTATTTTTGTTTCATCAGACCAGAAAGTTTGATCTCAAAAAAGTATTATCTTTTTCCCCATGTGCAGGCAAACTGTAGTCTGGCTTTTTATGGCGTTTTGAGAGAGTGGCTTCTTCCTTGCTGAGCGGCCTTTCAGTTATGTCAATATAGGACTCGTTTACTGTGGATATAGATACTTTGTACCTGTTTCCTCCAGCATCTTCACACAAGGTCCTTTGCTGTGTGTTGTGAGTGGATTTGCACTTTTCGCACCAAAGTACGTTCATCTCTAGGAGACAGAACGCGTCTCCTTCCTGAGCGGTATGACGGCTGCGTGGTCCCATGGTGTTATACTTGCGTACTATTGTTGTACAGATGAACATGGTACTTCAAGCGTTTGTAAATTGCTCCAAGGATGAATCAGACCTGTGTAGGTAGAGTTAGTTTTACAGTAATAACAGACTTTAGGTAGAGTTAGTTTTACAGTAATAACAGACTTCAGGTAGAGTTAGTTTTACAGTAATAACAGACTTCAGGTAGACTTAGTTTTACAGTAATAACAGACTTCAGGTAGAGTCAGTTTTACAGTAATAACAGACTTCCGGTAGAGTTAGTTTTACAGTAATAACAGACTTCAGGTAGAGTTAGTTTTACAGTAATAACAGACTTCAGGTAGAGTCAGTTTTACAGTAATAACAGACTTCAGGTAGAGAGTCAGACAACAGTCAGGGTTGAGAGGAGCCAGTGTTCTGGTACACCGTAAATGGTTTACTCTCTGCTGCTCTCTAGTGGTGATTGTGTATAWCTCCTGAGTGGCACAGCGGTCTAAGGCACTGCATCTCTAGTGGTGACTGTGTGTAACTGCTGCTCTCTAGTGGTGACTGTGTGTAACTGCTGCTCTCTAGTGGTGACTGTGTGTAACTGCTGCTCTCTAGTGGTGACTGTGTGTAACTGCTGCTCTCAAGTGGCGACTGGGTGCTTGTGTGTGCTTGTGTGTGTGTGTGTGTGTGTGTGCACTTACATGAGTCCAGTGAGACCACGGGGACAACCACAGAAGAAGGCTGTGTCTCCGGCTGTACAGTCTGCTCCGTTCTGACAGGGGTTTGGTAGACACGAAGTCAGCTCCTCCTCACAACGACCTCCAGTGTACCTCATACTGCAACTACAGCCAAAACCTGACAGGAGAGAGACAGGTTCAACTACAGCCTAAACCTGACAGKGGAGAGACAGGATCCACTACAGCCTAAACCTGACAGGGGAGAGACAGGATCCACTACAGCCTAAACCTGACAGGGGAGAGACAGGATCAACTACAGCCTAAACCTGACAGGGGAGAGACAGGAT
>NW_019944825.1:13580-22745 GCF_002910315.2 Salvelinus sp. IW2-2015 | reverse complement strand
AGAGAGAGAGAGAGAAAGAGAGAGAGAGAGAGACAGTGAGAGACAGTGAGAGAGAGAGATTTGACCCCAATAACTACCGTACAGCAACCCATTAACCACAGACTCGTACATTTATTCAGTGAAAACAATGTACTGAGCAAATGTCAAATTGGCTTTAAACCAAATTACCGTACAACAGACCACGTATTCACACCCTAATTAACAAACAAACAAACCAAAACAAAGGCAAAGTCTTCTCATACTTTGTTGATTTCAAAAAAAGGCTTTTGACTCAATATAAAATGAGGAATTGATGGAAAGTGGTGTTGGAGGAAAAACATACAACATAATCAAATCCATGTAGACAAACAACAAGTGTGCTAAAAAACAAACAACAAGTGTTAAAATTGGCAAAAAACACAAGTATTTCTTTCTACAGGGCGTGAGACAGGGATGCAGCTTAAGCCCCACCCTCTTCAACATAAACAGTAGCCCTGTAGTCACTGCAATGCATCTGGTTAACATACGGAATATTTGATAAATAAATACAAATGATAAATATAGAGTACCAGTCAAACGCTTGGACAAACCTACTCATTCAAGGGTTTTTCTATATTTGTACTATTTTCAACATTGTGGAATAATAGTGAAGACATCAACACTATGAAATAACACATATGGAATCATGTAGTAACCAAATAAGTGTAAAACAAAGCAAAATATATTTAATATATGAGATTTTTCAACGTAGCCACCCTTTGCCTTCATGAGAGCTTTGCACACTCTTGGCATTCTCTCAACCAGCTTCATGAGGTAGTCACCTGGAATGGATTTCAATTAACAGGTGTGCCTTCTTCTTGGCAACCTMATCATGAGAAAACTAAAAGATAATTACTTGACACATGGGAAAGAATAAAATAAAAAAATAAAAACTAGAATGCTATTTGGCCCTAAACAGAAAGTACACAGACGGACCCAAACTTAAGGAAAGCTTTGACTATGTACAGACTCAGTGAGCATAGCCTTGCTATTGAGAAATGGCCGCAGTAGGCAGACCTGGCTCTCAAGAGAAGACAGGCTATGTGCTCACTGCCCACAAAATGAGGTGGAAACTGAGCTGCACTTCCTAACCTCCTGCCAAATGTATGACCATATTAGAGATACATATTTCCCTCAGATTACRCAGACCCGAATACAAACCCAATTTTGATAAACTCCCATATCTACTGGGTGAAATACCACAGCGTGACATCACAGCAGCAGTCATTTCATGACCTGTTGCCCAACAAGAAAAGGGCAACCGTGTAAAGAACAAACACCATTGTAAATACACCCATATTTATGCTTATTTATAATTCCCTTTTGTACTTGAAACATTTGTACATCGTTACAAACACTGTAAATATACATAATATGACATTTGAAATGTCATATATTCTTTTGTGAACTTCTGTGAGATGTAATGTTTACTGTTAGTTTTTATTGTTTATTTCACTTTGTTTTTAAAATGTATTTATTTCTTCCTTTGTACTTTAAACATTGCACATAATCTCACATTTGAAAGGTTCTTTGCTTTGAGCTTTTGAGAGCTGTTTATTGTTAAAAATTTAGGCCGAGCAGATTGCCATACCAACATTGATGCAAACCGGTCAGCATGCTCTCGATGGATGCAGCTGTAGAACTTTTTCAGGATTGAGGACCCATGCCACAATCTTCTTCCAGTCTCCTGAAGGGAATAGGCTATTCTGCTCTCTTCACGACTGTCTTGGTGTGTTTGGACCGTTCTAGTTTGTTATTGAGGTGACACAGGAACTGAAGGGCTCTCACCTCTCCACTACAGCCCGTCATGCGAATGGGAGGGACCCTCCTGCTTTCCTTAAGCCCAATCTTCACCTCTGTCTTAATCTAAGTCGACATTGGTACATGCTGGCCACTGACCCGATTCCAGGTCACATCATACCTTGTCTCACCTTCATGTGAGGGAGGTGTGTGACTCTCTTCGGTGACAACTACAGACCACTCAAACCATCCTCAGTCTTTGTGTCGCGCAAAAACTTAAGATTGTGTTGGAGTTCTGCATCTGCCCATGCATCATGAGTGACAGTGAACAGGGCACTGTATAGCCGATAGACGCACCCACTTTGAGGAGCCCCCTGTGAAGCAAATTCAGCTGGCGGATGTTTGTTTTACCTACCCTACCACCTGGGGGAGGCCCGATAGGAAGCCAGGATTCCAGTTGCAGAGCGATGTGTTGAGTCCCAGGGTCCTTAGGCTTAAGTGATGAGCTTGAGGCACTTGTGTTGACTACGCTGAAGCTGTTCAGTCTCAATGAATAGCATTCTCACATAGGTGTTCCTTTTGTCCAGGTGGGAAAGGGCAGTGTGGAGTGCAATAGAGATTGCATCATCCGTGGATCTGTTGGTGCGGTATGCAAATTGGAGTGGGTCTAGGGTTTCTGGGATAATGGTATTGATGTGAGCCATGACCAGCCTTTCAAAGCACTTCATGGCTACAGACGTGAGCGCTACGGGTCGGTAGTCATTTTATGCAGGTTACCTTTTGTGTTCTTGGAAACAGGGACTATGGTAGTCTGCTTGAAACATGTTGGTATTACAGACTCGGTCAGGGAGAGGTTGAAAATGTCAATGAGGACACTTGCCAGTTGGTCAGCGCATGCTTTGAGTACACGTCCTGGTAGTCCGTCTGGCCCTGCGGCCTTGTGAATGTTGACCTGTTTAACCTTCCTGTTGTGTTTGTTTCATGTTAACTAATTCTGTGTTCCTGATCCAAAATGACCGCCCTCATTATAGCTGATTATAAATCCATAATAATACATATATTATTGCCGAATATTGAGTTAGATCTTTTTAGCAACTTAAGTTCTTGTGAACATTACAAGTTTTGAACTTCTATTTGCTATTTATGGCCCGTAGGCCTCATTGACCTGAGCTCATACAACTAATTTTTGAGTAAAAAAAGCATAATGTATGGATTATTTAGACTATAACAAATATTCAGATGAAACATATTGTGCTATTTATCACAGACTACTTTGTTTAACAAGGACTCTCTCCTCCTCACCAGTGTCATGATCAAAGATATGATCAAGACCCTCACATACAGTGTATCGTTTGGTCATTGTGCTGCCACAGAATGAATTGTGAGCAAGGCCTCAAAAAAGCTTTATATACCAGAGCTGCAAAAAAAGTTCTATATATTATTGAAACAATGTTGCGATTGTTTGTGAGAATGCCAACAGGTGGGGTTCCCGTGGGGGAAAGATTCTATTGGGGAAAGGTTCCCGTGGGGGTTACCATGGAAGCAAAGAAGGGGAGTGAGGTGTGTGCGTGTGCTCAAACACACATGCATGTGGGGGTCTGGGAGAGGAAGTGTGTCCATCTGATGAATGGGCATGTGCCTGAACTCAATAATATACTCTAATTGTAGTCTCACCCATTCATTTCTAATGACCGGTCATTTTTGACCAGGAACACCACAGGTGTACAAAAGTTAAATAAAACACCCAAAATGTTATGATAATCATCAAAATGTATTTTGTGTGTTCAGATGCCCTGTGTGGACAAAGTCATGGAACCTTATAACAATCAGATTAAATGAACTATATTTTTCCAGAGAGAAAATTTGTAAAATCAACCCAATTCGACCGGAACACAGCAGGAGGGTTAAAGGTCTTACTTACATCGGCTATGGAGAGCATGATCACACAGTCTTCCAGAACAGCTGATGCCCTCATGCATGCTTCAGTGTTGCTTGCCTCGAAGCGAGCATAGAAGTAATTTAGCTCATCTGGTAGGCTCGTGTCAATGGGCAGATGGCGTCTGGGTTTCCCTTTGTAGTCTGTAACAGTTAGCAAGCCCTTCCACATCCGATGAGTGTCAGAGCCGGTGTTGTACGATTCAATCTTAGTCCTGTATTGACGTTTTGCCTGTTTGATGGTTCGTCGGAAGGCATAGTAGGATTTCTTATAAGCTTCCGGGTTAGAGTCCCGCTCCTTGAAAGTGACAGCTCTGCCCTTAAGCTCAGTGCGGATGTTGCCTGTAATCCATGGCTTCTGGTTGGGGTATGTACGTACAGTCACTGTGGGGACGACATCATCGATGCACTTATTGATGAAGCCAGCGACTGATATTGTGTACTCCTCAATGTCATCGGAAAAATCCCGGAACATATTCCAGTCTGTGCTAGCAAAACAGTCCTGTAGTTTAGCATCTGCTTCATCTGTCCACTTCTTTATTGACCGAGTCACTGGTGCTTCCTGCTTTAGTTTTTGCTTGTAAGCAGGAATCAGGAGGATAGAATTATGGTCAGATTTGCCAAATGTGCGTTGGACACCAGGCGAAATAGAGCCCTTGTAGTTGTTTAGTCTGGAACACAACCCTGCCACCAAGCCATAACAAATTACGGTTGTTGTCTACGCAATCCAAAGACGGTCCATTATAAATCACAATCAGGGTCAGATTGTCATGAAGAAACAGATCGTAATTTTGGTGCACATAAAATTTAGTAATTTAGGTGCGTGTACCGCTGCAAATGTTCTTCACAATAAACAAACAACCCAGGGTATGACACCATGTCATCTTGTAACTAACTGTGCATCAAACATAGTGATCAAAAAAGTTGACACTGTATATGACATGAGTTTTATGGAAATATGAAGTGCACATTTGGACTCACGGGTGTTTTGTATGACATCAAAGCGGTATTTATTATAATCCTCAATGTCTCATTTTTTTCCAAAAATACATAGATTCATCTATATTTACATAATTTCTCTCACTCAGACAACAAAACATTTACTAAAGTTACCCAATTAGCAGAAGGGATAGGAGCAACTTCTTGTTGTTGAATGGTGAATGGCTCTTATTCACAATTCATACAGTATAACAGCCACTGCATTACAATTTAGGCATGTATCACCATCAACTCCACCATTCCTCTTCAGATCTGTAAACAACAAAGATGGCTAGACTCAGGAGCCAGGCGATTATTATCAAATATAACCAGATGTATTAGGAATGTCTTATACCAGGGCTCTCCAACCCTATTCCTGGAGGTTTTAACTCCAACCCTATTCCTGGAGAGATACCTTCCTGGAGGTTTTAACTGTGTTCCTGGAGCGTTACCGTCCTGGAGGTTTTAACTTCTTGCAACTATAGGGGGTGCTGTTCCGCATTAGCATATTTGTGTCTCCAAATTAAACTGCCTCGTGCTAAATTCTGATCGTACATATGCATATTAATTGTATTATTGGATAGAAACACCTTCATATTTCATAGACAGATTGGAATTTGCTCTCGATGGACAGAACAATTTCTACAGCACTTTTGCATACACAGGGTTCAGATTTCAAAATCTTTACCTCTAGCTGGGTCTGTTTTTTAAGGCGACAGTGAATGCTCATGAAGAAAACGACACTGCCTACTCTCTTCCTCTGGGTGTCTGTACGTCATCACGTTTTCAATGGAATCGATGGACATTCACAAGCCATTATAAAAGACCAAAATGTATAAGACCGCCCTTTCTCGGCGTGCGCCTGAAGCGTGAAGGACATCGACCTGCCTCGTTCCAAATCGTTTTCTAACCAGCAATATTTCTCCGTCATTTTTCAGTCGTTAATAGTGTTTAAAAACATCATAATGTAGTTCATTTGACCGTTTTATAGCAATTTATATCCGTTAGTGCGATTTTGAGGAATTTCTTTGTGTTGCACTCTGAAAGTTTGGACACGTTTGGGGTGTCGGTCGTTTGTGTGACATTTCGAAGGACAGAACATCTACTCGACCAAAAGACGTCTTATAACAGAGAAAGGATACAATTGCCCAATCGAATCTGATGGAAAGAACAGCTCCAAAAGTAAGCAATATTTAATATGATAAATCGTGTTTCTGTCGAAATATTTTAAACGCTATTTCGCCATTTGTTTGTATAGCTTCACTTGCCAACCTGTATGAAAAATAAGGATATTATTTAAAAAGTGAAATCAGCGTTGCATTAAGAACTAATTTGTCTTTCGATTGCTGTAAACCCTGTATTTTTGTCCAAGTATATGATTACTTTCAATTAAACTAGATCACTCTGATAGATGACGTCAGACATATTGAGGCTTGATTTCCTAGTATTTTATTGGTAACCACGGTTTTGTATGGCTAAATATGCACCTTTTCGAAACAAACGTATATGTATATTGTAAAATGATGTACAGGATGTCATCGGAAGAATTCTGAGAAAGGTTAGTGAAAAAATTAATATATTTGGCGGTGATTAACGTTATAGCGCTCTTTGGCTGAATCGATGCTCTGTAACGTTTGCCACATTGTGGTATGCTAACTTATCATTTTTGTTTTTCGCTGAAAAAACGCTTTAGGAAAATCTGACAATATGTCGAACATCACAGAACTGGTCTTTCCATTGCTATGCTTTGTCTATTTTTATGAAATGTTTTATGATGAGTAAAATAGTTCATACACGTTGCTCTATCTAGTAATTCTAGTCATTTGTGATGGTCGGTGCAATTGTAAACTGATATTTCTACCTGAAATATGCACTTTTTTCTAACAAAAACTATCCTATACCATGAATATGTTATCAGACGTCATCTGAAGAGGTTTTTCTTGGTTAGTGGATATCAATATCTTAGTTGAGCCGAATTGGTGATATAGCACCTGAAGGAGTAAAGAAACTGATGGATTACGAATAGTTGTGTATTTTGCTAACGTGTTTAGCTAATAGATTACATATTTTGTCTTCCCTGTAAAACATTTTAAAAATCTGAAATGGTGCGATTCACAAAATGCTGTATCTTTCATCTGGGTGCTTGGACTTTGATTTAATATTTTAATGCTACTATCTACTGTGAAAGCTATGCTACAGCTAATGCTAATCAGTGTGTGGGGTGGGGTGCTCCCGGACCCGGGGTAGAGGCTCGTTAGAGGTTAACTGTGTTCCTGGAGCGTTACCGTCCTGGAGGTTTTCACTCCAACCCTGTTCCTGGAGAGATATCTTCCTAGAGGTTTTAACTCCAACCCTGTTCCTGGAGAGATACCTTCCTGGAGGTTTTAACTCCAACCCTGTACCTCGAGAGATACCTTCCTGGAGGTTTTAACTCCAACCCTGTTCCTGGAGAGATACCTTCCTGGAGATTTTAACTCCAACCCTGTTCCTGGAGAGATACCATCCTGGAGGTTTTAACTCCAACCCTGTTCCTGGAGAGATACCTTCCTGGAGGTTTTAACTCCAACCCTGTTCCTGGAGAGATACCTTCCTGGAGGTTTGAAAGCCTCGGTCTCATTATGCGCGGTCACGAGAGAGTATGCTCTCGTTCCAATGCTTTTCTTCGGACAATGAAATTCTCCGGTTGGAACCTTATTGATGATTAATGTTAAAAACATCCTAAATATGGATTGCATACATCATTTGACTTGTTTCTACGACCTGTAACGAAACTTTTTGAGTTTTTGTCTGGAGGGATTGCTCGTGCGTCATGAAGATGGATTACTGGGCTGAACATGCTAACAACAAGTGGCTAAATGATGGGCTTTATGGAACTTTTCAGTCATTTATTGTCGATCTGGGAATCCTGGGAGTGCCTTCTGATGAAGTTATTCGAAGGTAAGTGAATATTTTTAGTGTTTTTGTAGCTTCTGTTGACGCCAAAATGGCGACTATTTCTTTGGCTGGATTGTGCTCTGAGCGCCGTTCTCAGATTATTCTTTTTCCGCAAAGTTTTTTTGAAATCTGACACAGCGGTTGCATAGGGGATAAGTTTATCTTTAATTCTGTGAATAACACTTGCATTTTTATCAATGTTTATTATGAGTATTTCTGCAAAATCACCGGATGTTTTGGAATCAAAACATTACTGCACGTAACGCGCCAACGTAAACTGAGATTTTTTTTTATATATATATGCACATTATCGAACAAAACACACAATACATGTATAACATGATGTCCTATGACTGTCATCTGATGAAGATAATCAAAGGTTAGTGATTCATTTTATCTATATTTCTGCTTTTTCTAACTCCTATTGTTGGCTGAAAAAATGGCTGTGTGTGTTTGTGACTTGGCTCTGACCTAACATAATCATATGTTGTGCTTTCACTGTAAATACTTTTTGAAATCGGACACCATGGGTAGATTAACAAGATGTTTATCTTTCATTTGCTGTATTGGACTTGTTAATGTGTGAAAGTTAAATATTTATCAAAAAATATTTTTGAATTTCGCGTGCTGCCTTTTCAGCGGAATGTTGTGGGTGTTCCGCTAGCGGAACCCCGGGGCTAGAAAGGTTAAAAGAACAGGGTTGGAGATCCCTGGACGAGAACAGTACTTTATAACATCCTCTTATCTGCATGTGGTTCATCTCACCTGCACACAGTAAACATATAGCTTCCTCCTTCCTATCCCTTCATATGAACAATATTATCACCTGCACACAGTAAACATATAGCTTCCTCCTTCCTTCATATAAACAATATTATCACCTGCACACTGGTCCATCCTGTCAGGCAGACACTGGCAGACAGAGGGCGCTGTGGGGCTGGAACGAACACACTGCATGTCTATAGGACAGGATTGGCCCTCACACTGCTCCTCTACGGGGTTGGGACAGGTACCTCCTAGGAGGGGGGGGGTTAAAGAGAGACATAATAGAAGGAGGAAAGGACAGAGTGGGGGTTAGAAAGTTATAGCAGGGGGAAGGACGAAAAGATCATATGATGAAAATAGGCTGTGTGTGTACTGACCTGGGCAGGTGCATGTCTCCGTGCGGCTGTATCGTGGTGTGATGAAGCTGACTGTCGGGGTGCTGTAGGTRACCATCGCTCCACCCTCCACCACCAGGGCCTTCTCACACACTCTGTCCCCGCAGTCGAGCTCCCCTGAGCAGGCTAGCGCCAGCACCTCCGCGCCCGCKAGGACACCCTGGAGCTGCCCTCTCTGGCCTCTCCCTTCCCCTCTCCTCCCCGCCTCCCCCATCCTAAGGATCAGCTCCTGTGAGGTTAGGTACCCTCCTCCACCCTCTCCTTCCCCCTCTGGTCTCTCCATGGCCAGGAGTAGGTCGACGCCCCCCGACATCGTCTGCACACCGAGAATGTGCAGAGGGTCCTGTTGTTGCTCAAGCGACGACGAACCCCAGCCGACTACGCCACGCAGCCTCTTTTT
>NW_019944825.1:0-9915 GCF_002910315.2 Salvelinus sp. IW2-2015 | reverse complement strand
GAAAGATTAAACTGTATTGAGTCCAACAAAGCTTTATTAGTTCAAAACTAAACTTTTATTAAGTCAAAACAACTTTATTAGTCCAAAAACTTTATTAGTCAAAACCAAACTGTATTAGTCATCAACAAAACTTTATTAGTCAAAACAAACTTTATTAGTCACAAATATCAAAAACTTTATTAAGTAAAAAAAACATTATTTATCAAAAAACTTTTTTAGTCAAACATACAATGTCATTAACGGAAACAACAAAGTTAGTAATAATTTTTTCGCAAATTGTTTTTCTCACCTTTCCACGGACAGAAAAACAGATACAGAACACAAACCAGGAGAAGGTTGGAGAAACAATGCCCTAATACTAAAACGCTGGTAACCTAACGCCCTGGAACTAAACCGATCCGCTGTGTACTAACACCCGATATTAACCGCTAATCCCTGGAACTAACCTAATCCCTGTACTAACCCCTGGTACTAACCCCTGCATATTAAACGCCCTGGTACTAACCCTGTACTAACGCCTGTACTGAACCCCTGATATTACCGCTGGTAGCTAACCCCTGATATTAACCCCTGGTACTCACCCTGAATATTAACCCTAATCCTGGTACTAACGACTAATCCTGGGTACTAACGGCCCTGGTAACTAAACCCTGGTAAACTGAAACCTAATTGCCTGGTACTAACCCCTTGGTAGCTTAACCCCTGGTACTAACCCCTGATTATTAAACTCCCTGGTACTAACCCCTGGGTACTAACCCCCGATATTAACCCCTGTACTGAACGCCTGGTACTAACCCCTGATTATTAACCCTAATCCCTGGTAATAAACCTACCCCTGGTACTAACCCCTGGGTACTAACGCCCCTGGTAGCTACCCTGGTAGCTAAACCTAATTCCTGGTAATAACCCCTGGTTTACTTAACCCCCTGGTAACTAATCCTGGTACTAACCTAATCCTGGTACTAACCTGGTACTAACGCCCTGGGACTAAACCTAATTCCTGGTACACTAACCTGGTATTAACGGCCCTGGTGACTGAACCCCAGGTACTAAAACCTAATTCCTGGTACTACCCCTGGTACTAACCCCCCTTTAATTCCCCCCCTTGGGGGTAAAAAAACTTTAAAAACCCCTGGTACTAACAGCCCTGGTACTAAACGCTAATTGCCTGGTACTAACCGCCTGGTACTGAACCCTGGTACTAACCTTGGTAACTAAAACGGCATCCCTGGTACTAACCCCTGAATAATTAACCCTAATCCCTGAACTAGAACCTAATCCCTGGTACCTAACCCTGGTTTACTGTAACCCCTGAAGTATGTAACGGCCGGTACTAAACCCGCTGGTACTAAACCCCTGGTACTAACCCCTGATATTAACCCTGGTAACTCACCCCTGATATTAACCCTGGTACTAACACCTGATATTAACCTAATCCCTGGTTACTAAAACTAATCCCTGGTACTGACCCCTGGGTACGAACCCCTGATATTAACGCCTAAATCCCTGGTATAAACCTAATTTCCCTGGTACTACCCTGGTAGCTAAACCTAGATTCCTGGTAGCTAACCGCTGTACTAACCCCTGGTACTAACGGCCCTGATAATTAACGCCCTGGTACTACCCTGATATTAACGCCCCTGGTACTAACCCTGATATTAACCCTAATCCTGGTACTAAACCTAATCCCTGGTAGCTACCCCTGGTAACTAACCTGGAATATTAACCATAATCCCTGGTACCTAAACCTAATCCCCTGGTACTGAACCCCTGTACTAAAAACCTAATTCGCTGGTACTAACACCTGGTACTAACCCTGGTACTAACCCCTGATATTAACGCCCTGGTACTAACCCCTGGGTACTAACCCCTGATAATTAACCCCTGTACTAACCCCTGGGTACTAACCCTGATATTAACCATAATCCCTGGTACTTTAAACCTAACCCCTGGTACTAACCCTGGTACTAACCCTTGGTACTAAACCTAATTCCTGGTAACTAACCCCTGGTACTAAACCCCGTGGTACTAATCCCTGGTACTAAACCTAATCCTGGTAATAACCCGCTGGTACTAACCCCTGTTACTGAAAACCTAATTCCTGGTACTAAACCCCTGGTACTAACCCCTGGTAACCTAACCCCAGGTAACTAAACCTAATCCTGGTACTAACCCTGTCACTAACCCCTGGTACTAAACCCTAATTAACTGGTAACTAACGCTGGTAACTAACCCCTGGTAACCCCCAGGTACTAACCTAATGTCGCTGGTACTACCCCTGGTACTAAACCTAATCCCTGGTAGCTGAACCCGTGGTACTCACCTGGTACTAAACCTTAATTCCTGGTACTTAACCCCCTGTAACTAACCCTGTACTAACCCTGGTACTGAAACCTAATTCCTGGTAACTAACCCTGGTACTACCGTACAACCTAAACTACCTCGGGTTACTAACCCTGATACTAACCCTGTACTAAACCTAACCCCTGTACTAACTCCCGTGGTTACTAACCCTGGTACTAACCTAACCCCTGGATACTAATCCTTGGTGACTAACGCCCTGGTAAACTATTAAACTAAACCCCTTCTAATCGCCTGGTACTAGCCCCTGTACTAAAACCTACCTAGTACATAGCCTGGTACTAAACCTAACCCTGGTACTGAACCCTTGGTACTGAAACGCGTACACCCCTTGGTACAACCCTGTAGCTAAACCAACTTCCTGGTAGCTAACCCTGGTATACTGTCACTAATCCAGGTACTAACCCCTGGTACTATCCGTGGTTACTAACCGCTGGTAAACTGAGTACCTAACCCTGGTACTAACCTACCCCTGTACTAACGCCCTGGTACTAGAAACCTAACCCCTGGGTACTAACCCCTGGTACTAAACCTGTAACTGAACCTTTAAACCCCGTGGTACTAATCCCTTACTACCCGGTACTAATCCGTACTAACGCACTGGTACTTAACCCCTGGTAATCCCTGTTATAACCACACTAAACCCCTGTACTAACCACCTGGTACTAACCCCTTGAGTACTAAAACCTAACCCCCTGTACTTACCCCGGTACTAACCCCGTGGTACTAACCCCTGTAGCTAACGTACCCTTGATACTAACCCGGTGCTGTACTAAACCTAAACCGCCTTCACTAACCCCCCTGGGTACTAACCCCTGGTACTAACCAACCCTGGTATAACCCCTGGTACTAACCCTACTGCGTATACTAACCTCTAAATCCCTGTACTAACCCCTGGTACTAAGCCTAACCCTGGGTACTAACCAACCTGGTACTAACCCCTGTACTAAACCAACCCCATGGTACAACCGCCCGGTAAGCTAACCCTGGTACTAACGGCGGCCTGGTACTAAACCTAACCCCTGGTACTAACACCCTGGTACTAACCCCTGGTACTAAACGTAACCCCTGGTACTACCCCCTGGTACTAACCCTGGTACTGGAAAGCCTCAACCCTGGTGAACTAGCCTCCCTGGTCTAACCCCTGGTACTGAAGCCTAAACCCTGGTACTAACGCCCTGAGTAACTAACCACCTGGTACTAACCTAAACCGCCTGGTAACTAACCCGCGTGGAGCAGTTGTCTAAGTGCAATGAGCCACCCTACCTGAGTGATCCCCTACCTGAGTGATACACCCCTACCTGAGTGATACACCCCTACCTGAGTGATACACCCCTACCTGAGTGATACACCCCTACCTGAGTGATACACAGGTTGGCAGCACTGGAGCGGTTTCTAGGGGTTGAGTGCCTTGATCAAGATTTCAAGTGCAGATTGTCAGATCCGGCGACCCTTTAGTCTCCCTACTTTTTTTTTGATGTTACTGAGATCCCAGCAGCTGGTTCAAGGGTCACAGGGGAAGGGGAATCTCAAGATGACACACAAACCTGCTTGATATTACTAAGATGTCGTCCCAGCAGGTCTTCAGGGGTCAGCGAGGAAAACCTCAGGGTGATGGCGCTACGGAGGAGATCCTCAGTCACCTGTTCAACCACGACCGTTACGACCACTGGGACAGAGTAACGGCCGTCACTCACCGTAGCGTTACACTGATACCTGGGGAGAGAGACCAACACATCAGCTCAGAGAGAGAGTGTGTGTGTGTGTATGTGTGTGTGTGTGTGTGTGTGTGTGTGTGTATCTGTCTGTGTCTGTGTGAGAGTGTGTGTGTGTACCACAGGAGGTTGGTGGCACCTTAATTGGGGAGGACAGGTTCGTGGTAATGACTAGAGTGGAATTAGTGGAATGGTATCAATTACATCAAACACATGGTTTCCATGGTTTCCTGGTGTTTGATGCCATTCCATTCCCTCCGCTCCGGCCTTTACTATGAGCCTTTCTCTCCTCAGCAGCCTCCACTGGTGTGTACCTGCCAGGCTCCAGTCCAGCCAGGGCCACTACACCGCCGTCCTGCCTGTTGATCTTGAAGGGATTCCGCTGCTGCAAAGGCCTCTGGGTAAAGGACAACACGTCTGTGATATCACGGTCGGAGGCGTATATCCGACCGATYGGGCCGCCGGGATAGGAGTCTGTTGCCGTGACGATGTAGATGTCCAATGGGTTGACGGAGGGTCTGTACTGGCTGTCTCCGACTACCCTGATGAAGACCCAGCAAGAAGAGGAGAGACGAGGCTCACCGCTGTCACTGGCCTGGAGGAGAGACACGGAGAGGAAGATGAAGAAGAGGTTTACATCATTGAGTCTCTTCACTAACAACATTTTGAGTTCTCACCTGGACCTGCAGAGTGTTGATATCAAAGTAAGTATCTCTTTCCTGAGAATAAACTCTGATCTAAACCCGGTTATAATAACTGCATACAAAGTTCTCACCTGGACCTCCAGAGTGAACTCCCTGGTAGCATCAGGTCCTAGAACACGATTGGACCGAAGGTCTCCGGTCTGTTCCACAGAGAAAGCGTTCCCCTCGTTCCCAGACACAATGCGGAACTCAAAAGGAGGGCCGTTATTGGGGGAATCTTTATCAGTGACGGACAGTTTCAGCAGACTGGACCCGGCTGGCTGGTTCAACTGGAGACGTAGAGTAACAGACCATACTATGTTAATGAAGGACAATATGTAAATAGAAAGCATAAACCCAACCCTGGGATTGGATGCCATAATCAAAAGCATTACACACTCTAAGCCAAACACTGACACGGACCAACAGAACGGACGGACAGCAGACAGCAGAGGTAGTCACAGACAGGGCGGCGGACGGAGCGGACGACGGACGGACGGTACGGACAGACAGACAGACAGACAGACAGACAGACAGACAGACAGACAGACAGACAGACAGAGTAGGTCACAGACAGACGGACCGACGGACGGACAGACAGAGGTAGTCCAGACAGACAGACGACACGTGTTTACCTGTACAGTGGTTTGTGCGTTTAGGTGTGGGCGAAGACAGAGGTGTGTCGTTTACATCAGAGATATCTATGTGACGATGACTGTAGAGGACATGGGGGGAACCTACTATTCAAATGGCCTGGACCAGACGAGGTATAGGTTGGACACCTGGAGAGGCAAGGAGAGGAGAGATGAGAGAGAGAAAGATAAGAGAACAGACGAGGAGACAAAGACGAGAGCGAGAAGAAGACAGAGACGAGAGAGCGATCACCAGACGAAGAGACAGACAGATACAGAGAGCGAGAAGAGAACGACGGCACAGAGAGCGAGAGAGACAGACAGACACAGAGACGAGAGGAGACAGACAGACAGACAGGACAGACAGACAGACAGACGACAGACAGACAGACGACAGACAGACAGGACAGACAGACAGACAGCAGACAGTGACAGACAGAAGGAGGCGGTAGAGGAGAGAAAGAGAGAGACAGTAATAGGAGTATTGCTGACGGAGAATCAAAGAAAGAAGACAAAGAAAAAACATGCAACCAGGACATCATCACTGAAATACAAGGTTACCAAAGTATTTTACAAAACGAATGGCATGACCCTTACAACTGTAAGAGACTTATGAGAAAATACAAATTTGTATCTTGGGAACTGCTCCGGATTCCAGGTACACACGACGGACTCGGGGCTCGATCGACTGTTCTGTTCCCGTTCCAACATGTCCTCCTCCACTGTCTGTTCCCTGTCTCACTACCTACTATTCCTGTCTCACTACCTACTATCCTGTCTCACACCTATTATCCTGTCTCACTACCTAGGATCTGTTCTTCACAACCTGACTATCCTGTCTCAACTACCTATATCCCTGTCTGACTAACCTACTATCCTGTCTCACTACCTGATTATCCTGTCTACTACCTACCTATCCGTGTCTCACTACCATTATTCCTGTCTTCACTACCTACATATCCTGTCTCACTACCTATTACCTGTCTCACTACCATTATCCTGTCTCACACCTATCTATTCCTGTCTGAACTACCTACTATCCTGTCTGACTACCTACCATCCTGTCTCACTACCTACTATCTGTCTCACTGCCTGATTATCTGTTACTCCGACCTATTATCCTGTCTCACTATCTAGTATCCTGTCTCACTACCTACATCCTGTCTCACTACTTACTATCTGTCTCACGTACCTACTTAATCCTGTCTCACTACCCTTACTTCTGTCTACTATATCTACTATCTAGTATCCTGTCTCCACCATATCTGTCACTACCTACTAGTCTTATCACACACCTATTTTATCCTGTCTCACTACTAACTATCCTGTCATCACTACCTAGTATCCTGTCTCACTACCTCTATCTGCTGACTCCTCGCTTCTGTTCTCACTACCTACCTATCCTGGTCTCACTACCTATCTATCCCTGTACTCTACTATCGCTATACCTACTATCTGTATCACTACCTTTTAATCTATTCCACTACCTACTATTCCTGTCTCACTACCTACCATCCTGCTCACTACCTACTATCCATGTTCTCATCCTTACTATCCTGTCTCACTACCTCACATATCCTGTCTCCACTACCTACTATCCTGTCTCACTACCTAACTATCCGGTCTGACTACCTACTATCCTGTCTGAATAACCTACTACCTAACCTGACCTACCTCCTTCACTGCTATTACCTGCTCACTACCTACTATCCTGTCCTACTACATCCTGGCCTACTTATCTGTCGCTCTCTATCTTGCTAACTTACTTATTCCTGTCTCTACCTACTATCCTGGTCTCACTACCTACTATCCTGTCTCACTCCTATTATCACTGTGCTCTACTATTTACTGTATCCTGTCTCACTACCTTACTTATCCTGTCTCACTAACCTACTATCTATACCTATTATAGCTCACTTTGTCTTCTATCATATCCTCTCACTACCTACTATCCTGTCCTCACTACCTAGTTATCCTGTCCTCCTCAACTAACCTGGCTCACTATCGCTACCTACCTAGTATCCTTCTCACTACTCTATAGTCTACTCCCTGACCGTACTCACTACCTTACTTATCCTGTCTCACTACCTACTATCCTGCTCACATCTACTCTACTACCTTACTATCCTGTCTCCACTACATACTATCCTGTCTGACTTACTCACTATCCTGTCTGACTTACCTACTATTCCTTTCTCACTAACCTACTATCCTGTCTCACTACCTGACTATCTGTCTCACTGCCTTTATCCTGTCTCACTACCTACTATCCTGTCTCACTACCTTACTATCCTGCTCACTACCATCTTATCCTGTCGGACTAGCCTACTATCGCTGTGTGACTTAAACTACTATCCTGTCTCACTCCTACTATCCTGTACTACTACCCTACTTATCTGTCTCACTACCTATGTATACTGTCTCACTTCGTAGTATCCCTGTCTCACTACCTATTATCCTGGTCTCACTACCTCACTTCCTGTATCACTACCTATATCCTGTCTCACTACCTACATCTGTCTTCACTACCTAGTATCCTTCTCACTACCTACATTCCATGTCTCACTACCTACTATCCTGTCTCACTACCCTACTATCCTGTCTCACTACTACCTATCCTGTCTCCACACCTACTATTCCTGTCTCACTACCTTATATCCTGGTCCAATACATACTATCCTGTCTGAACTTACCTTACTTAGCCTGTCTCCACTACCTATTATCCTGTCTCACTACCTACTATCCTGTCTCACTACCTACATATCCTTGTCTCCACTATCCTTACTCCTTGTCTCACTACCTACATCCGTGTTCGCCACTACCTCTATCCTGTTCTCACTACCTACATCCTGTCTCACTACCACATCCTGCTCTGACTACCTACTATCCATGTCGCACTACCTACTATCCTGTCTCAACTACCTAGCTATCCTTCTCACTACCTACTATTCCTGTCTGACTCCTACGTATCCTTGTCTGACTTACCTACTATCCTTCTCTAACTACCTACTATCCTGTCTCACTACTACTATCTGTCTCACTGGCCATTTATCCTGTCTCACAATCTAAGTATCCTGTGCTCACTACCTATTATCCTGTCTCACTACCTACCTATCCTGTCTTCACTGCTATCTATCCGTCTCACTATCATAGTAGCTGTCTCACTACCTACTTCCTGTCTCACTACCTACCATCATGTCGCACTTACTCATCGTCTTCCTCCGTACTCCTCTATCCTGTCTCACTAGCCTACTATCTGTTCCCTCACTGCCTATTATCCTGTCTCACGATCTATTATCCTGTCTCACTACTGTATTATCCGTCTCCACTACCTACTATCTGTCTCACTGCCATTTATCTGTCTCACTAACCTATTATCCTTCTCACTACCTACTATCCTGTTCATCCCTCACACCTGCATCCTGTACAGCTCACTATCCTGTCTCACTACCGTATATCCGTCTCATACCTACTATCACTATCTCACTGCCTATTATCCTGTCTGCACTATCTAGTATCTGTCTCACTACCTATTTATCCTGTCTCACTACCTACATCTGTCTCACTACATACTATCCTGTGACTACCTACTATCCTCGTCTCACTCCTATTATCCGCTCCATCTACCGTATACGCTTACCTACTATCCTGTCTGCACTACTCTACTATCCTGCTCTACACTACCGTTCTACTTCCTGTCCACTACCTACTATCCTGTCTGCTACCTACTATCCTTTCTAACTAACCTACGCTATCCTGTCTCACTACCTCACTATCTGGTCCACTGCCTATTATCCTGTCTCACTTCTTATTATCTGTTCTCACTACTTCATTATCCCTGTCTCACTACCTACTATCTTCATGCTATCCGGTCTCACTGCTTATGATCCTGTTCACTACTAGCTACCTGTCTCATACCATCGTCTCACTACCTTACTATCCTGGTCACTACTTAGTATCCTGTCTCATACCTACTATCCTTCTCACTACCTACTATCCTGTCTCACTACCTACTATTCCTGTCTCGACTACCTACTATCTGTCTCACTACCTATTAGTCCTGTCTCATACCTACTGATCCTGGTCTTACTACTACTATCCTGTGCTCACTATCATTATCTGTCTCAACTCCCTATTATCCTGTCTTACTAGAAATTATCCTTAGTCTTACTAGAAATTATCCTTTCTCACTATCATATATCCTGTCTCACTACCTACAATCCTGCTCTGCACTACCTAACTAACCTGTCTCACTACCTTATTATTCCTGTCTCACTACTATTATCCTGTTCGACTACTTACATCCTGTCTCACTACCTACTAATCCTACAATCCTGTCTTACTACCTATTACCCCTGTCCAACCTATTATCCTGTCTCACTACCTACTATCCTGTGCTCACTACCTACTGATTCCTGTCTCACTACTATTATCCTCTCTCACTACCTCATTATCCTGTCTCACTACAAATGATCCTGTCTCACCTACCTACTTTACTGTCTTAACTACCTATTATCCTGTCTT
>NW_019944824.1:60618-74172 GCF_002910315.2 Salvelinus sp. IW2-2015 | reverse complement strand
AAAGACATGTACCGATTATGTTAGGGACGTCCGAGGGGTGGGCCAGAACTGTGCTCCCGAAGACCTACGGCAAAGCTGGAGTGGTACGTCTTCAGGGTACATTTTAGTGCGATTTCGCAGACGCTCTTATCATGAAGGCGACTTACTTATAAGGCAGGGGGCAGGTACAACTAATAACATAGGTATGCTACCCTCCCTCGGTGAGCGTGGGAATGCGAAAAGCGGAACTAGAGCGGGTGGTGCAACCAGACTGAGCCATTAGCCAGACGAAGATGGGTGTGGCCATACCACTCACTAGGATGGCACGGCGGAGACGGAGATATCAGGATGGGGGCTAACGAAGAATGCGGGTCGGCTGGGTTCGGGTCATGGCTATTGTGAGAGGGTAGAAAGGGCACAGCGCTGCGCTACTGGGTGGGGGGCTGCTGGAGAGTGAAACAGTCACAGTGGGGTGTGTATGCTCACAGTAATAAAGTGGAATTCGATGGAGAGTTTTTGCGGCTTGTTGGACCTATTAAATCCGGTATGGATGAGAAGGTTCAGCTAGCGCGCAGAGAAGCGTTAGGGGCCCAACTGTACGCCCGGTCAAATACACGCCAATAAGCCAATAGGTCTTCAGTCCCTGGAGGCACAAAAGTACAATGTATAGGGATTTTGCTTCATAACAGAAATGATAATATAGAGGAGAAGGGAGAGGCAGAAAAGAAAGTCGTGACTGGAGAGGGAAACAAATCAATGGTAGTGTGGGATGTGAGCCGCTATACAAATTCAGATCGGGCCCAAGATGGGATAAAACAGAGATAAATAAAAATGGCACAGTCAGTGTAACTGGTCGAGTGGGTTAGATGAAAGTGATATCAGCACTGATGATCTAGATGGAACTGGGAGGCACCACAGAGGCTCATTAGGCACTTCTCGCGAAGTAGGAGTAGGTGCAAAGACGCGAGGTAGGAAACTTCGCGGTATTCCATTTCCATGGACAGTAACGCCGCTCGGAATGTATTGGGGAATGTTGACCTTTAAGAGTAGATTTTTTGCCCAATAAACTTTTTGTGGATTACCCAATAAGGCCTAGGGTTTTGTGCCTATTTCTGGTTAACTACGCCCAATTCAATGGAATTGGCAACCCTTTGGCATGCCACAGCGGCAATTCTAGATATCACATAGCTGCAGTGCACTCTCATCCTACCATGGTACATGGCTGATTTCAAGACCCACACACGACTAATTGAATGCTATTGAGCCCACACTACTACACGTCTGAGCCAAGGGACTACATACTTTATACGTGTATTACGCACATACTGGTGGGGTGAATATATGTCATATGACAGTCAGCAAAAAAGAAACGTCCCTTTTTGAACAGAAAAAACAGACCCTGTCTTTTCAAAGATAATTCGTAAAACGTCCAAATAACTTCACAGATCTTCATTGTAAAGCTGCTTAAAAGCTGTTTCCCATGCTTGTCAATGCAGACCAAAACATGACCACGAGACTAATGAACATGCACCCTGGGAACCGGGTCGTGTACGGACAACAGCTTAGAGGTTCCGACAGCAGATAAATCGGGAAGTGGTTGATTAATGGGCCGAAGTTTTCATAACAAAAATCGGTAATCGTCATTTTGAGCCGAATCTATCTGACTCCAACGAGGAGACTACGTGGGCAGGCGCTGACACCTATTAGCGGTGCTGCACGGCAGCCAACGGTAAGTAGCTAGCTAGCATTAAAAACGTCATTTTATTAAAAACTAACAATTATCTTACATAAATCACTCGTTAAACTACACATCGGTTGATAGTCTATCTACGCCTTAGTACTGCATTGTGTATAATAGATTAATGCGTGCCATGTTAATTTAGTCATCGCAATCACAGCCTATTCGCCAAACGGGTAACGATTTAAAGTGCATTCTCGACAAAAAGCACTGCCGTGGGCATCACTGTACCTAACCATAAACATCAATGCCTTTCTTAAAAATCAATACACAAGAATATATTTTTTAAACCTGCATATTTAGTTAAAATCAATTCATGTTAGCAGGCAATATTAACTAGGGAAATTGTGTCACTTCTCTTGCATTCTGTGCAAGCAGAGTCAGGGTATATGCAGCAGTTTGGGCCGCCTGGCTCGTTGCGAACTGTGTGAAGTCCATTTATTCCTAACAAAGACCGTAATTAATTTGCCAGAATTCTGACATAACATTGAAGGTTGTACAATGTAACAGCAATATTTAGACAGGGATGCCACCCGTTAGATAAAATACGGAACGGCTCCATATTTCACTGAAAGAATAAACGTTTTGTTTTCGAAATGATAGTTTCCGGATTCGACCATATTAAATGACCAATGGCTTGTATTTCTGTGTGTTATGTTATAATTAAGTCTATGATTTGATAGAGCAGTCTGAGCGATGGTAGGCAGCAGCAGGCTCGTAAGCATTCATTCAAACAGCACCTTTGTGCGTTTGCCAGCAGTTCTTCGCAATGCTTCAAGCTTTGAGCGGTTTATGACTTCAATCCTATCAACTCCCGAGGTTAAGCTGCTGTAACCGATGTGAAATGGCTACCTAGTTAGCAGGGTGCGCGCTAATAGCGTTTCAATTGGTGACGTCACTCGCTCTGAGACTTGGAGTAGTTGTTCGCGGCTTTTGTGGAGCGATGGGTAACGATGCTTCGAGGGTGGCTGTTGTCGATGTGTTTCTGGTTCGAGCCCAGGTAGGGGAGAGGAGAGGGACGGAAGCTATACTGTTACACTGGCAATACTAAAGTGCCTATAAGAACATCCAATAGTCAAAGGTTTATGAAATACAAGTGGTATAAGAGAGAAACCTATAATAGAGAGTCCTATAATAACTACAACCTAAAACTTCCTGCCTGGGAATATTGAAGACTCATGTTAAATGGAACCACCAGCTTTCATATGTTCTCATGTTCTGAGCAAGGAACTTAAAAAAGTTAGCTTTTTTACATGGCACTTTTACTTTCTTCTCCAAAACTGTGTTTTTGCATTATTTAAACCAAATTGAACATGTTTCATTATTTATTTGAGGCTAAATTGATTTTCTTGATGTATTATATTAAGTTAAAATAAGTGTTCATTCAGTATTGTTGTAATTGTCATTATTACAAAACATTAAAGAAAAATAAATTGGCCGATTAATCGGTATCGGCTTTTTTTGGGCACTCCAATAATCGGTATCGGCGTTAAAATCATAATCGGTCGACCTCTACAAGCAACCTCTGGCAAAAGCCCCTCTACTTCTATTTGAGGTGAAAATGATGAGTCAGACACCTTATCGATAGCAACAGCTCCTGGTCCTCCTGGAATCAGAAGGTTTTTGACTCAATGGAGGAACGTAGTCAGAGAAATGCTGATGAATGTCTTGCTCAAGCTGTGTATTTAACTGGTTCACCTCTGATGCTCACAGGCAATGTGTATCGGAAGAGATTTCTGAATGTTCTTCACCCAGCATACACCCCTCCAACCAGACATGCTTTATCTACTCATTTGCTGTTTGCAGAGTTCAACAGAGTTCAAGTGAAGGTCAAGCAAATCATAGAGAAAGCAGACTATTGCAATCATCTCTGCTGGGTGGTCGAATGTTCATGGGCAAGGAATAATTAACTACATCTCCACCCCTCAACCAGTATTCTACAAGACCACAGACAAGGGACAACAGACACACCGGTCTCTACATTGCAGATGAGCTGAAGGCAGTCATCAATGACCTTGGACCACAGAAGGTATTTGCACTGCTGACAGACAAGGCTGCAAACACGACGGCTGCTTGGTCTAAAGTGGAGGAGTCCTACCCTCACATCACACCCATTGGCTGTGCTGCTCATGCATTTAATCTGCGCATCAAGGACATCATGGCACTGAAAACAAATGATACACTCTACAAGAGAGCCAAGGAAATTGTTAGGTATGTGAAGGGTCATCAAGTTATAGCAGCAATCTACCTCACAAAGCAAAGTGAGAAGAATAAGAGCACCACATTGAAGCTGCCCAGCAACACCCGTTGGGGTGGTGTTGTCATCAGGTTTGACAGTCTCCTGGAGGGGAAGGAGTCTCTCCAAGAAATGGCCATATCACAGTCCGACATCAAGAGGATCCTGGATGATGTATTTTGGGAGAGAGTGGTAAGCAGCCTGAAACTCCTAAAACCTATTGCAGTAGCCATTGCACAGATTGAGGAAGACAATGCCATCCTGTCTGCTGTTCAGACTGCTTGCGGATATAAGAGAAGAAATCCGTACTGCCCTGCCCAATCACTGTTGCTCCAAGCAGAGGAAACTGCAGTTCTGAAATACATCAAAAAGCGTGAAGACTTCTGCCTGAAGCCCATACATGCCACAGCGTACATGTTGAACCCCAAGTTGCTGGCAAGAGCATCCTGTCTGGTGCAGAGATCAACAAGGCCTATGGTGTCATCACTACCGTGTCTCGCCACCTGGCCTGGATGAGGCAAGGTTCTTGGCAACACAGCGGTTGGAAACAAAAATCTCAAATTTGGACTCAAGGTTCAGACCAAAAAGGACATATTTCCACCGGTCTAATTCATTGTTTGTGTTTTTTGGCCGAAGCAAGTCTTTATTATGATGCCTTTAGTAGTGGTTTCTTTGCAGAATTCAACCCGGAAGGCCCGATTCATGCAGTCTCCTCTGAACAGCTGATGTTGAGATAGATGTATGTTACAAGAACTGAAGCATTTATTTAGGCTGCATCTGATGTGCAGTTGATTACCGATTTATGGAGGCTGGTAACTCTTAATGAACTTATTCTCTGCAGCAGAGTAACTCTAGGTCTTCCTTTCCTGTAGCGGTCCTCATGAGAGACAATAGCCCTTGATGGTTTTTTGCGACTGCATTGAAGAAACGTTCAAAGTTCTTGAAATATTCTGCATTGACTGCCATTTCGCTTTGCTTATTTGGCGTTTTTTGCCATAATATGGACTTGGTCTTACCAAATGAGGCGATACCACCCCTACAACACGACTGAGTCACTCAAACGCATTAAGACGGAAATTAAACTCCACAAATTAACTCTTAAGGCACACCTGTTAATTGAAATGCATTCCAGGTAACTACCTCATGAAGCTGGTTGAGAGAATGCCAAGAGTGTGCAAAGCTGTCAAGGCAAAGGCTGGCTACTTTGAAGAATCTCAAATATATACATATTTTTTTCTTCTGGCTCCTACATGATTCCATAGTTTTGATGCCTTCACTATTATTCTACAATGAAGAAATAGTACAAATAAAGAAAAATCCTTGAATGAGAAGGTTCCAAACTTTTGATTGGTACTTTTGGCAAGAAAATTGTATTTACAAGCCGTAGAAAATGAGAATAGAAAGGTTCAGAACTTTTGTGAAACATCAGTTTAAAAAATGGCAAATAGAAATTAAAACTGGATGGTGTTCAGAGTTATGGGAGGGGAGGGGGTTGTGTGGAGCTGAAAAGGTGGGACCAAAAACATCAAGACAACTAATAAAAAAATATATATACTGGGTCCGTAAAATGTGTATATACATTACCTTGCAAAAGTATTCACCCCCTAGGCGTTTTTTGTATTTTGTTGCATTACAACCTGTAATTTAAATAGATTTTATTTGGATGTCATGTAATGGACATATTGGTGAAGAGAAAAAAAATATAAAAAAAAACACTGAAAAGTGGTGCGTGCATATGTATTCACCCCCTAAATAAGATCTGGTGCAACCAATTACCTTCAGAAGTCACTAATTAGTTCTCAGTACACACACAGTTTTGAAAGGCCCCACAGTCTGCAAACCACTACGCAAGCGCCACCAAGCAAGCGGTACTATGAAGACCAGGAGCTCTCCAAACAGGTCAGGGACAAAGTTGTGGAGAAGTACAACAATAACAATAAAAACAACTTTTAACTTCCCACGGACCATTAAATCCATTATTAAAATTTTTTAAAGAATATGGCACCACAACAAACCTGCCACGAGAGGGCCGCCCACCACACACACAGACCAGGCAAAGAGGGCATTAAAAAAAGGCAACAAAGAGACCAAAGAGCTGCAAAGCTCCACAGTGGAGATTGGAGTATCTATCCATAGGACCACTAAGCCATTACTCCACAGAGCTGGGCTTTGCTGAAGAGTGGCCAGAAGAAGAAAGAAATAAGCAAACATGTTTGGTGTTCACCAAAAGGCATGTGGGAAACTCCCCAAACATATGGAAGGTACTCTGGTCAGATGAGACAAAATGTAGCTTTTTGTCCATCAAGGGAAACGCTATGTCTGATGCAAACCCAACACCTCTCATCACCCGAGAACATCATCCCCGATGCTTTCCCATCGGCAGTGATTGGGATACTGGTCAGAATGATGGATGGCGCTAAATACAGGGAAATTCGAGGGAAACCTGTTTCAGTCTTCCAGAGACTTGAGACTGGGACAGAGGTTTACCTTCCAGCAGGACAATGACCCTAAGGATACCGCTGAAGCAACACTTGAGTGGTTTAAGGGGAAACATTTAAATGTCTTGGAAGGCCTAGTCAAAGCCCAGACCTCAATCAATTGAGAATCTGTGGTATGACTTAAATATTGCTGTACACCAGTAGAACCCAACCAACTTGAAGCAGCGGGAGCAGTTTTACCTTGAAGAATGGGCAAAAATCCAGTGGCTAGATGTGCCAAGCTTAGAGACATACCCCAAGAGACTTGCACTGTAATTGCTGCAAAAGGTGCCTCTACAAAGTATTGACTTTGGGGGGGGTGAATAGTTATGCATGCTCAAGTTCAGTTTTTTTGGTTTTATTTCTTGTTTGTTTCACAAGAAAAAAAAAAATTGCATCTTCAAAGTGGTAGGAATGTTGTGTAAATCAAAATGATACAACCCCCCCCAAAAAAGAAAATTATATTTGAATTCCAGGTTGTAAAGACACAAAAATAGGAAAAAAATGCCAAGGGGGTGAAAACCTACAAGTGGCTTGCGAAAGTTCAGAACATTGTTGGAACAGCACAGTTCAAAATATGGCAGAATAAAACTGGTCTTCAGAAATAGATGGGAGGAGTTGAGGGAAAATAAAAGATAAATCGTAAAATAGATTGTGCCATAAAATGTATACAGTGTATAAGCAGGAAGTAGAAGCTTAAGAGTTGTCCAATAGCTTACTCCAATTAGTGGAGGATAGGGAAACATATATTTACATTGTAGCTTCCATCAAATCGGCAATATTAAAAGCTGATCTACCTCCTAAAGATGGTTGTCGTCAACACACAGCGCTCGTTTTCTCATAAACTGAAATTGAGCAAACAGTGTAGAATTTTAGCAACCAGCCACATATATTATGGTAATTACCATATATTATGGTAATCTATATCAGCTGATTGACATAAAAGCCAAACTCTTATCAGAAACATGGGCCATTTTTCACAACTTATATGCCGCTTAAAACCAGACAAACCGATTAGAACATTTTGAAATAAAATCCTTCCGTTTTTTTTGTCTCGAGTTATTGCATTTTTTCTCCCTGGTCCCTAAACATCTTTGCTGCGATCCAGAAGCAGATGAGAACTTTACTGATGTCATTGGTTATGATGTCATTGGTTATGATGTCATTGGCAACTTGATTGAATGCTTCAATCTGTCAATGTACGACATATTTTCTGGTTTATTTAGTCTTCTAGTAGGGCAACAAGTAATGACAGACTCTGCCAAGTCCAACAACAAGATGTTCCGGTTTTCAGGGAAATGTAAAGAGTTCCTGTGACGTGTGCTTTTGGACGTTACCAAGGCGACATACATTCTTAACTCCTCCTCCACATTTACTCTGTTATGAACAGTGCAGAGGGGAGCCTCACAAAAGTTATTTTCTTTCTTGTCAAGACCAGTATGTAGATGATCTAGTTTCAGTTGTTTTGTTTACGTTAGTTTATCACAGAAGAGGCATCTATAATTAGATATACAAGTTGACTAACACATACCTACTAACTGTTTAGGACGTTATAAGAAGAAACAGGGCCTATCATACAGTGAGCTCCAAAAGTATGGGACAGTGACAAATGTGCTGTTGCTGAAATCATACAATGACTGAAATAAAACAGTTAAAGTGCAGACTGTCAGCCTTCATTTGAGGGTATTTTTTTTATCCATATCAGGTGAACTGTTAAGAAATTCAGCACTTTATATACATAGTCCCCCATTTTAGGAGACCAAAAGTATCGGAACAAATTCACTTGTATAAAAGTCGTAAAAAAAAAATGAAAGTTTAGTATTTGGTCCCATAGTCCCCATCTCACACAATGACTACATCAAGCTTAGGACACTAAACTTGTTGGATGCATTTACTGTTTGTTTTGTGTTTCAGATTATTTTGTGCCCAATAGAAATGAATAGTAAATAATGTAAGGTGTCATTTTGGAGTCACTTTTATTGTAAATAAGAACAGAATGTTTCTGAACACTTCTACATTAAATGTGGATGCTGCCATGGTTACGGATAGTCCTGAATTAATTCGTGAATAATGATGAGTGACAAAGTTAGATGCACAAATATAACTGTCACAAAACTTTGAGCGCACAGTAAATTAGGCTTCAAAAAATTAAAAAAAGTAAAAATAAAAATGCACTGCCTGTACAGCTCTTTCTATATTAGCAGGTCGGGCCTCAGATGTTCACTTCATTACATGTAGTTAGGTGGTTGTAGGTGAACAAACAGCTGACCCGCGCATCACTAACACGCACCTGCTTACGCATGTCTAGCAGATCCATTAGTTTCTAACGAGAACGTCAGGCCTCATTAGGAGGCAGTCAATCACCACTACGCTAATGAACACAGACACTAATGACTATCCGATTACTGCTATACACAGTTAACACATGGCTAATGAACATCAGAGAGAGAACGAACGAAAATAAAAAAAAATGCATTCCAGAGGTTTTGAATGAGCTGGTTAATTAGTGATAATTAATAGTAAACAGTCTGAATGAAGACCTGGGCTGGAGATGGGTAAGATCACATGATCTACAGTACTGTTACACACATTCATTTAACCTGTCCATGTCACAGAAGCAAGGTGTGTGTGCGTGTTACCCTGTGGACTGTCAGAGATAACACACAATTTGTATCTAAAAAGGAACCGTCAGCACCAACAATGTGAAGTCCATGTCAAATTGGGAAAAAATAAAGTTAAAGAGTTTATATTTGAGAAATTAAGGCATACATATTGTTTTTGTAACCGTTTCATCCCAACAATGTGGAATGAGCAAAAGCTTTTGATTTCTGATCAAACAGATGGAAAAGTGGTCTTAGACAAAGTCTACCAGAAAAAGTCTTCAGACTTTCTCACGTAAACAACTTATTCTAAAATGGAATCATTGTTTTGATACATTTTTTTCACTCAAATGACACACCATGATGATGACGCAAATACATATATTTTTTTTCTTCTGAAATTGTAGATAATTTATTAAGATATGTAAATGTGATATTTTCTGTAAGTATTCAGACCCTTTACTCAGTACTTTGTTGAAGCACTTTTGCAGCGATTACAGCCTGGAGTGTTCTTGGGTATGATGCTACAAGCTTGGCACACCTTTATTTGGGGATATTTTCCCCTTCTCTGCCAGATCCTCTCAAGCTCTGTCAGGTTGGATGGTGAGAGTTGCAGCATAGTTATTTTCAGGTCTCTCCAGAGATGTTAGATCGGGTTCAAGTCCAGGCTCTCATCAAGGATCTCTCTGTACTTTGTTCCGTTCATCTTTGCCTCGATCCTGACTAGTGTCCCAGTCCCTGCTGCTGAAAAACATCTCCACAGTATGATGAAGCCACCACCAATGCTTCACTGTAGCGATGTTCCCAGGTTTCCTCCAGACGCGACGCTTGGCATTCAGGCCAAGAGTTTGATCTTTGTTTCATTAGACCAGACAATCTTGGTCTGCGAGTCTTTAGGTGCCTTTTGGCAAACTCCAAGCGGGCTGCCAGTGCCTTTTACTGAGGAGTGGCTTCTGTCTGGCCACTCTACCATAAAGGCCTGATTGGGTGGACTTCTGCAGAGATGGTTGTCTTTCTGGAAGGTTCTCCCATCTCCACAGATGAACTCTGGAGCTCTTTCAGAGTGACCATCAGGTTCTTAGTCATCTCCCTGACCAAGGCCCTTCTCCCAGATTGGTCAGGCGACCTGCTCTAGGAAGAGTCTTGGTGGTTCAAAATTGTTCCATTTAAGAATGATGGAGGTCACCGTGTTCTTGGGGGACCTTCAAATGGTGCAGAAATGTTTTGGTACCCTTCCCCAGATCTGTGCCTCGACACAATCCTGTCTCGGAGCTCTACGGTCAATTCCTTCCACCTCCATGGCTTGGTTTTTACTCTGACATACACGGGTCAACTGTGGGAATCAGACAGGTGTGTGCCATTTTAAATCTTATCCAATCAAGTTGTAGAAACATCTCAAGGAAGATCAATGGAAACAGGATGCACCGGCGCTCAATTGACACATTTACTTAAAGGAAATATCTAGATATTTTCTAATTTCTCTCCCTCAGATGAAGGTTGACAGAAGTAACAAGTAAAGGTAGAGTCTTAAACCAAATACTTCCTGTCTAATGATATCAAGTTTGTGAATGATTAAGTGATTAAAACTCAATTCTGTTACCAAATCTAATGGAATTACAGACATTGAAATTGGCTACAATGGGAAAATCAAAGTAGTCAAACCAGAGTTGTGTCACCTGCTACTGTCATCCCTTCCAGTGGCATACTCTTATATTCAGCTCATAACTGTTTTTACTCTGTCTGGTGGTGAAAGCAGGTCTCTCTATCCCTCCAAGCATCCTCAACCACTGAGCACAAACCCACACCGGAACACCATATATTTCACAAGTTTGGACAGTAAAGAAAAGTAGTATACAGTACCGCACACCAGATTAGAAAACGGTACTATACTGTACTGAACTCTATTGTCCAAACTTGTGAAAATAGACATCTATGATTGTTTCAGACTTGGTCTAGACTAACCAAATGTAGTCTTGTTCGGGGACAGAGCTAGTTACTATAGCCAGCGTGTAGCATACCCAAATACTCTTAAAGAACGATATTGCAATATTTCTAACTTTGTATCTATTCAGGATATCACCATAAGAGAAGACATTCATATCAATAATTATTAATTTCTGTATAGTACAGATCAAGGATCCATTACGTAATTCAGTGGTCACCAACCTTTGAGTCAAATCAAAATTGTAGGTGTAGACTACTGTGAAATGCTTACTTACAAGCCCTTAACCACAATGCAGTTAAGAAAATATTACTAAATAAACTAAAATGTAAAAAGTGGTTTTATTTAAACAAAAAGTAACACTAGTGAGCGCTATAAACAGGGGGTACCGGTCAATGTGTGGGGTACAGGTTAGTTGAGGTATATGTACATGTAGGTAGGAGTAAAGTGACTAATATACTAAATAGTGAGTAGCGGCAGTGTAAAATCAAAGGGGGGGGGGGGTCAATGCAAATAGCCCGGGTGGCCATGTGATTAATTGTTCAGCAGTCTTATGGCTTGGGGGTAGAGGCTGTTAACCTCTCTCGGGGGTGTACCGTCCCACCTGGCCAACATCCAATGAAATTGCAGAGCGCCAAACTCAAAAACAGAAATACTCCTAAAAAATACAAGTGTTATACATCGGTTTAAAGATGAACTTCTTGTTAATCCAACCACGGTGTCAGATTTCAAAGAGGCTTTACGGCAAAAGCATACTATGCGATTATCTGAGAACGTCGCCCAGCAGACAAATCATTATAAACAGTTACCAGCCAAGTAGAGGAGTTACACAATTCAGAAAGTGATAAAAATGTATCACTTACCTTCATATGATTGCACTCACAAGACTCCCATTTACTAAAAAAAAAATTGTTTTGTTCGATAAAGTCCCTCTTTATATCCAAAAACCTCTTTTGTTTGAGCGTTTTGTTCAGTAATCCACAGGCTCAAAGGCAATCACAACAGGCAGACGAAAATCCGAAAAGTATCCATAAAGTTCGTAGAAACATGTCAAACGATGTTTATAATCAATCCTAAGGTTGTTTTTAGCCTATATCCGGTTGATAATATTTCAACCGGACAATAGCATCGTCAACATAAAAGAAAAACAAGGTGCTCTCTCGGTTGCAGGAACCAGCTCTGGGGACATCCCACTATCCCCTGACTCAGTGGTCATTCTCCCACATTTTTCAGAATAAAAGCCTGAAACAATGTCTAAAGACTGTTCAAATCTAGTGGAAGCCATAGGGAACGGAATCTGGGTCCTATCCCTTGAAATGGTGGATAGCCTTTCATTGGAAAAACAGCTATTTCAAAATAATGGCACTTCCTGGATGGATTTTACTCAGGTTTTCGCCTGCCATTTCAGTTTCAGCTTTCGCCGTAAAGCCATTTTGAAATCTGACACGGCGGCTGGACTAACAACAAGTTGAGCTTTATTTTGATGTATTACACTTGTGATTTCATGAAAGTTAAATATTTTTAGTAATTTAATTTGGCGCTCTGCAATTTCACCGGATGTTGGCCAGGTGGGACGCTACTGTCCCAGGTATCCACATGAAGTTAACAGGGAGTAGAGCATGGGGCCTAAGCACGCACGCCTGAGGGGCCACAGTGTTGAGAATCAGCGTGGCAGATGTGTTGTTGCCAAACCTTACTGGCTGACTACACTGCTCGCGTCGCGTGCGCTTTGCAAAATAAATGAATTTAGGGACAAGTCGAAACGCATTAAACGTTTATGGCACTTTAGCTAGTTAGCTTGCACTTGCTAGCTAATTTGTCCTATTTATCTAGCTTGCTGTTGCTAGCTAATTTGTCCTGGGATATAAACATTGAGTTGTTATTTTACCTGAAATGCACAAGGTCCTCTACTACGCCAATTAATCCACACATAAAACAGCCAACCGACTCGTTTCTAGTCATCTCTCTTCCTTCCAGGCTTTTTCTTCTCTTGATTTTATATTGCGATTGGCAACTTTCATAAATTAGGTGCTTTACCGCCACTGACCTCGTTCGTCTTTGTCACCCACGTGGGTATAATCAATGAGGAGATGGCACGTGGGTACCTGCTTCTATAAACAAATGGGAGAGGCAGGACTTGCAGCGTGATCTGCGTCAGAAATATAATTTCTATTTTGGCCCTTGGCAACGCAGATGCTAGTTGGCGCGCGTGATCAGTGTGGGTCCAATAATTGATTAACATAGATTTCTAAATTTAATTGGTTCAGAGTTTGATATTTTAACCTGCATGTCGTGATCGCGTTTGGACAAAATAAATGTATGCATTTATGGGTCCCATGTTACCATCTGGGGGCGGGCCCATTAGGAAGTCCAGGATCCAGTTGCAAAGGGAGGTGTTTAGTCCAGTTGTCCTTAGTTTAGTGATGAGCTTTGAGGGCACTATGGGTTGAACGCTGAGCTGTAGTCAATGAACAGCATTCTCACATAGGTGTTTCTTTCCAGGTGTGAAAGGCCAGTGTGGAGTGCAATAGAGGTTGCATCATCTGTGGATCGGTTGGGGCTGGATGCGAATTGGAGTGGGG
>NW_019944824.1:43965-60303 GCF_002910315.2 Salvelinus sp. IW2-2015 | reverse complement strand
CTGCAACGATGTCCAGTCATAACTCTGTCAGTCTCTTTATTCTGTCTGGTAGAGCACTGAGACAACACATACTACAGTCTCCTTTATTCTGTCTGGTAGAGCACTGAGGGAGATAACACAACTACAGTCTCTTTATTCTGTCTGGTAGAGCACTGAGGGAGACAACGAACTAAGTCTCTTTATTCTGTATGGTAGAGCACTGAGGGAAGACAACGCAACTACAGTCTCTTTATTCGTCTGGTAGAGCACTGAGGGAGACAACGCAACTACAGTCTCTTTATTCTGTCTGGTAGAGCACTGAGGGAGACAACGCAACTACAGTCTCTTTATTCTGTCTGGTAGAGCACTGAGACAACACAACTACAGTCTCTTTATCCTGTCTGGTAGAGCACTGAGGGAGACAAAACAACTACAGTCTCTTTATTCTGTCTGGTAGAGCACTGAGAAAACACAACTACAGTCTCTTTATTCTGTCTGGTAGAGCACTGAGACAACACAACTACAGTCTCTTTATTCTGTATGGTAGAGCACTGAGGGAGACAACGCAACTACAGTCTCTTTATTCTGTCTGGTAGAGCACTGAGGGAGACAACGCAACTACAGTCTCTTTATTCTGTCTGGTAGAGCACTGAGACACACAACTACAGTCTCTTTATCCTGTCTGGTAGAGCACTGAGGGAGACAACACAACTACAGTCTCTTATATCTGTCTGGTAGAGCACTGAAGACAACACAACTACAGTCTCTTTATTCTGTCTGGTAGAGCACTGAGGCAACACAACTACAGTCTCTCTATTCTGTCTGGTAGAGCACTGAGACAACACAACTACAGTCTCTTTATTCTGTCTGGTAGAGCACTGAGGAGACAACACAACTACAGTCTCTTTATTCTGTCTGGTAGAGCACTGAGGGAGACAACACAACTACAGTCTCTTTATTCTGTCTGGTAGAGCACTGAGACAACACAACTACAGTCTCTTTATTCTGTCTGGTAGAGCACTGAGGGAGACAACACAACTACAGTCTCTTTATTCTGTCTGGTAGAGCACTGAGGGAGACAACGCAACTACAGTCTCTTTATTCTGTCTGGTAGAGCACTGAGAACAACACAAATACAGTCTCTTTATTCTGTCTGGTAGAGCACTGAGGGAGACAACGCAACTACAGTCTCTTTATTTCTGTCTGGTAGAGCACTGAGGGAGACCATGCAACTACAGTCTCTTTATTCTGTTCTGGTAGAGCACTGAGACAACACAACTACAGTCTCTTTATTCTGTCTGGTAGAGCTGAGGGAGACAACACAACTACAGTCTCTTTATTCTGTCTGGTAGAGCACTGAGGCAACACAACTACAGTCTCTCTATTCTGTCTGGTGAGCACTGAGACAACAAACAGCATTTTCATCTTCCCTGTTATCCTCCGTTCAAGAAGAAACTGCTCTTGTCTTTCTGGGATCCTGTGTAGGAGGAAGAGAAGAGGCACCATCGCTTCTGCAACCATGGTGGAGGACAACAAGTGCTTAAGATGGAGAGGTAAAGAACATTTAACCAACCGTKTACTCGACACAGCAARGAATGTTACTTTCAAGTGCCTTAAACACTGTCGTGACTTTACTTTCAGTAATCTGATCACTGTTATTTATCTAATCAACTATGTATGTTTAATTGTTACCCGATAAAATTAATCATGTAACAATTAACTCATTAGGATTTGGGGCACCACGYGAGCGTTTTTATCTATTTATTTTCTCCCCAATTTTGTGGTATCCAATTGGTAGTTACATTCTTGTCCCATCGCTGCAATTCCTGTACGGACCCGGGAGAGGCGAAGGTCGAGAGCCGTGCGTCCCCCGAAACACGACCCTGCCAAGCCGCACCAATGTGTCGGAGGAAATACCGTACACCTGGCGACCGTGTCAGCGTGCATGCACCCGGCCCGCCACAGGAGTCYCTAGAGCGCYATGGGACAAGGACATCCCGGCCAGAKAAACCCTCCCCTAACCCGAACGACGCTGGTTCAAGTGTGTGATCGAGAGCGGTTCTTTAAAGAGTTACCATCTCCCGAATTAAACTCTAAAGGTCTTTACCTATCAAATCCATAAAACAGTCAACTTATTAATCATCATAACCTTGACTTGTTACAAAAGACATGGAGAGGGCGAGAGAGAGACAGAGACACTTAACGTTGGTACATTTTAGAAACTACTCTCACAGTAATCATATACTTTGCACACGAACTGCCCATTTGGAGTAAGAAATCATTCATGTATTTTCGTGTAAATGTCTTTGTTCTTCGTGCATRTCTGCCAGAACAGGCCTTCTTGGAAAGGTTGTTAGGCCTTTTTTGCGGCATGCTAAGGCTCTGATTGTCCAAAAGGGGTCCCCACCCGRCTTCTACTGTTGCTCTCCTCTGCCATCACCCGGCTTCTGTCGACCCGTKGTGTTGTCCTGAACAGAACTACAGAGCTATCTCTACTTCCACTCGCTCTGGAAGAGGATTCTTTGAAGATAGGCCAGCCGTTTTGATGGTTCTCAGTTGTTGAGAGTAGCGTACTACAGTGATTTGAAAAGAGTAGTAGAATGGATCCACRTAAATTCGCTTTTCTACATACTTTACTTAGGACAGCTAATCAGCCATACCAGTGATTGCTCGGGAGGTGACTTCATTGTCTCTACCTCATTTTGAGATTCCAAGTTTAAACCACTTTAAATGTGAGCTGCATCTCAACGTCTCTCTGGTCTGAAATATTAATTKTTAACCCATAATTTTATACGGTTCTTCAAAAGGGCGGTTCCCCCAGGCTGACACGCTCTCTGACCTCACTCAAGGGGGCGGTGACMACTTACTTGTACAAAGTTCTAGAAACAATTTCCTGTTGTAGTTTCTAAAATCACATCCCTCTCTTAAAACAAAATCACTTTCATCATTTTTCATATTTCATGCACAACACATCGGATGGACACACYCATACTTTCAAGTTACAGTATTTCTTTTATAATTTTTTAAAATGACATCACAAAATAACAACCAAAATGACATTATTATTCTGTAGATCGCCTCTGACCATTCCCCACATTCTATATTTTTCCAGTATTCGCTTTAGAACGTGTTAGAGGTTCAGCGGGAAAAGTGTGTTGAAACAAAGGCACATTCCTTAGGTGAATTTGGAGAGGGAGATAGCTGAATGTTCTGTCCTTGATTTACAACAGGGCATGAGCTGTCAACCCCCCACCGAGTTTTCCCCCCCCCCCCCGCCCCCCCCCCCTCCCCGTTCAGATCCTCACAGGACAGTCATGACACTTCCCTGTCCCTGACTGTTCTTCCACTATGTATCACTGTAGGAATGTTTACCTGAGGAGTGAGGAAGAGGATGACAACAGTCCTCGTTGCGTGGAGCATCAGCGCTACTGGGAGACCAAGGCCATTGTGTGAGTACAACCTGTAGTACTGTACTGTGTTTAATACACACCACCAGGATGGGTCATTGTGGAGAGAGAGAGCGGGGGGTAGTGGCACATATGTAAATGTGGGAAGTGTTTGTAAATGTTTTTTTTGTTTTCCTCCTTGTATGTAATAGTTTGTGTTATGTGTGTGTGTGTGAGTGTGTGTGTGTGTACATGCACCCCTGTGTATGGTCAGGTGTGTCCCCCTCTCCCCTCTGTCATTGTGTTTGCCTGTCTCCCATCCATTCCCAGGTGTGTTGTTGMGGTTGTAGTGGTGATGACATCAATCCCACCGTGGCCTTAACCTCTCTTGGGCACGTGAGACGGTAGCGTCCACCTCTTCAACAGCCAGTGAAACTGCTGGGCGCCAAATTCAAATACAGAAATACACATTATAAAAATTCAGAAAACAAAACATATTTTACATAGGTTTAAAGATTAACTTCTTGTGAATCCAACCACTGTGTCAGATTTAAAAAATGCTTTACGGCGAAAGCATACCTTACGATTATTTGAGAACATAGCCCACTAGACAAATCATTACAAACAGTAGCCAGCCAAGTAGAACAGTTACACATGTCAGAAATAGAGATAAAATTAATCCCTTACCTTTGATGATCTTCATATTGTTGCACTCAGCAGACATTCATTTACTCAATAAATGTTCCTTTTGTTCGATAAAGTCTCTTTATATCTAAAAACCTTCGTTTGTTTGCGCGTTTTCTTCAGTAATCCACAGGCTCAAARGCAGTCAAAACAGGAAGACACAAAAATCCAATTTGTATCCGTAAAATTCATAAAAACATGTCAAACGATGTTTATATTCAAACCTCAGGTTGTTTTTTGCCTAAATAATCGATAATATTTCAACCGGACAATAACGTCGTCAATTTAAAAGGTAAACAAGAAACGCACTCTCTCGGTTGTGCGCATGAAAAAGCTCTGTGACCCTTTAGGGTCCACTCATTCAGACTGCTCTTACTTCTTCATTTTTCAGAATACAAGCCTGAAACAATTTCTAAAGACTGTTGACATCTAGTGGAAGGCATAGAAACTGCAATTTGAGTCCTAAGTCAATGGATACTGTAATGGCATTGAATAGAAAACTACAAAACCAAAAGAAAAACCTACTTCCTGAATGGATTTTTCTCAGGTTTTCGCCTGCCAAATCAGTTCTGTTATACTCACAGACACTATTTTAACAGTTTTTGGAAACTTTAGAGTGTTTTCTATCCAAATCTACCAGTTATATGCATATCATATCTTCTGGGCCAGAGAAGCAGGCAGTTTAATTTGGGCATGCATTTCATCCAAAATTCCGAATGCTGCCCCCTACCCTAGTGAAGTTAAACCAATTCACCCTTTGATTGGCTTTCTACGGCAGGATCAGAGTTAATCTGCGTRTGTGTGAAGCCAAAGCCTACCTTTAACACCATGTGAGAGGAACATGAACCCAACCTTTATAGCTGTGGTTATAGGGGGTCAGCTATCGCCCCAGGCTGCCTTCTCTGGAAGGACTAGGAGGCTGGAGTAAACACATTTAGGAGGGCATGGATGGAGAGCGGGAGGTATGGAGGGATAAAATAAACACATTTGAAGAGTGTATGGAGGTAGAGAAGGGATGGAGGGAGGAAGGTGGACAGAACAAGGGATAGAGGGGGGTAAATTCATTGGTGTGGGTATGGATGGAGGAAGGTAGAAAGAGAGGGGGGGTATAGAAGAAGTGAGGGAGGTGGGCAGCGTAAACCTATTGGTTTTGAAGCGGTGGGTTATGGCTTAATTCAATTTGTTCCATTTGGCTCAGCTGGCTCCCTGCTCTGCTGGAGGTGAATGTGTTTCTCCATCGGGTAATTGATCCTACACATCACCCTGGACCCTGGAGCTGGGGTTATTGGAAATGGAGAGAGGGATAGAGGAGAGAGTGGAGAGAGGGAAGAGAGAAAGAAGGAGAGAGAGAGAGATGAAGTGTGGGAGAAGGAGAGAAAGGGAAAAAATGCAATATGCCACACTATGAAGTGGTTATCAAGCCTCTCTCCACTCTCCAGAGGGAATCACTGTATACAAGGGCAGTGATATGACCCATAGAACCCAGCAGACACACTGTCCTCACTCTATCCTGGGCTTCATTTCCCCTTAACCAAAGTTAAACTTAATCTGTTTTATCTTGTGCTTTAATCCATACATTTGGAAGTGCATCACTTAAGGGCTGTGTAGAAATGCCCACTAGACTTCCTCTATGTATGTCAGKGGTGGCCGGTGCCGTTTAAGATCAGGGAGGACTATTATTTTAATTTGATTGAGCATGGCCTTATTTCTATTACAGCATATTGGATGACTGTCATTCATGTTCCATTCACCCAGCGCAATGTAACATCGATAGGTGTAGGCTACTACATGATACTCGAATTTGCCCTGTGCCCATCATGAGGTTTCTGCAACCTAGCCTACAAATGAACGGACAGAAATGAGCTGTCCTCCGGCTACACCATGGTGCTACCCTACAGAGTGCTGTTGAAGCTAATGTAGACCTTCGTTGTAAAACAGTGTGTTTTAATCCGTTATTTGGTGACYTGTTCATATATTTAATATAGTTTTATCTAAAAAGGAGAACTTTTTTAATGTTTAATGTTTAKATTTTTCTGAAATTCACTGAGTAGGATGGTCCTCCCCTTCCTTCTCCTCCACTGTGTGTGACCTTGAGCAGTGAGAATGTCAGAATGTGCTTGTACAACATACAGTGCCTTCGGAAAGAAATCAGAATCCTTGACTTTCTCCAGATTTTGTTAGGTTACAGCCTTATTCTAATAGGGATTCAATCTTTTTTTCCCCATCATCAATCTACACACAATTACCCATAATGACAAAGTAAAAACACGTTTTTAGAAATGTTTACTAATTTATAAAAGAAAAACCTGAAATATCACATTTATGTAAGTATTCTGACCCTTTACTCAGTACTTTGTTGAAGCACCTTTGGCAGCGAATCCAGCCTCGAGTCTTCTTGGGTATGACGCAACAGGCTTGCCACACCTGTATTTGGGGAGTTTTCCCATTCTTCTCTGCAGATCCTCCCAAGCTCTGTCAGGTTGGATGGTGAGTTGCTGCACAGCTATTTTCAGGTCTCTCCAGTGATGTTCAATCAGGTTTAAGTCTGGGCTCTGGCTGGGCCACTCAAGGACATTCAGAGACTTGTCCTGAAGCCACTCCTGCGTTATCTTGGCTGTGTGCTTAGGGTCGTTGTCCTGTTGGAAGGTGAACCTTCGCCCCAGTCTGAGGTCCTGAGAGCTCTGGTGCAGGTTTTCATCAAGGATCTCTCTGTACTTTGCTCTGTTCATCTTTGCTTCGATCCTGACTAGTCTCCCAGTCCCTGCCACTGAAAAACATCCCCACAGCATGATTCTGCCACCACCATGCTTCACCGTAGGGATTTTGCCAGGTTTCCTCCAGAAGTGACACTTAGCATTCAGGCCAAAGAGTTCAATCTTGGTTTCATCAGACTAGAGAATCTTGTTTCTCATGGTCTGAGAGTCTTTTGGTGACTTTTGGCAAACTCCAAGCGGGCTGTCATGTGCCTTTTACTGAGGAGTGGCTTCCGTCTGGCCACTCTACCATAAAGGCCTGATTGGTGGAGAGCTGCAGAGATGGTTGTTCATCTGGAAGGTTCTCCCATTTCCACAGAAGAACTCTAGAGCTCTGTCAGAGTGACCATCTGGTTCTTGGTCACCTTCCTGACCTTGCAAGGCCTCTTCTCCCCCGATTGCTCAGTTTGGCTGGGCGGCAAGCTCTAGGAAGAGTCTTGGTGGTTCCAAACTTCTTCCATTTAAGAATGATGGAGGCCACTATGTTCTTGGCGACCTTCAATGTTRCAGAAATGTTTTGGTACCCTTCCCCAGATCTGTGCCTTGACACAATCCTGTCTCGGGAGCTCTACAGACAATTCCTTTGACCTCATGGCTTGGGTTTTGCTCTGACATGCACTGTGAACTGTGGGACCTTGGACAGGCAAGTGTGTGCCTTTTGTTAGGTTCTGACAAACAGAGTGAAAAACTAACGGAAAACTCGTCAAAGCTCAAACCAAGTTRATTCACCCAATGGGTCAAACAGCTGCAAAGACAAAGACATGTTTACACAAGCACATATATTTATACCTTCCTCCTATGCTGAGTCTCCTCCTTTCACATCTGGACAGCCAATATATCTCTGTTGCTAGACAGGACTTTAGTGAGGCCTGTTTATTCTCACTTCATCTAACCTAACCTCGGCAGAAATTCCTCACTCCCCCCCAACTCACGGCTGTCCTACCTTATCTGTTGACTTGAACCAGACCGTGGCCCTTCTCCTCTCCATAGGATACCTGAGATTTAACAATAACATGTTCTTCCTGCATTCCCCTTTCTCACTCAGTAGATTTCCATACCCTCAGTTCTAATATGGTAACATAACATATTTCATATTTCAAGTTTAGAAGTTAGTACACAACACTTTCCAAATCATCATTAATTTAATTTACCATAGGTGGACTCCAATCAAGTTGTAGAAACATCTCAAGGATGATCAATGGAAACAGGATGCACCTGAGCTCAATTTCGAGTCTTATAGCAAAGGGTCTGAATACTTATGTAAACAAGGTATTTGTYGTTTAATAAATGTGTAAACATTTCTAAAAACATGTTTTCGCTTTGTCATTATGGGATATTGTGTTTAGATTGCTGAGTTTTTTATTTTATTTAATCCATTTTAGAATCAGGCTGTAACGTAACAAAATGTGGAAAAAGTCAAAGGGTCTGAATACTTTCCTAAGGCACTTTATAATGATACTGATATTGTGGTCTGTACAGTTTTATTTCAATAAAAAATTCAACAGCACAGGCAATCTCACATTTCAGTTCCAGATTTGACCTCCTTATGTGTAATTTATATATTTTTTGTTTTTCTACCCAGAATTCAGCGGGCCTGGCGTGCCACACTTTACCGCAAAGAGAGCTGGCAGGGGGATTGCGAGAACCGTACACATCATCAGCGTGTGACGGAGTCGCTGGAGTCCTACCAGACGGCTGTGATGGATGAGTTTGGCCAGGACCTCTCTTTGGTAAGACCAAGAGATTCTGGTGGTATGAATGAGCAAGGCCAGTTGAGCTTTCTCTGCAAACTATCTTGTGTGGGCAGCAGAGCTTGGTGGCATAAGTCCTAATGGAGGAAAAAAACAGATGGATGGATGAAGAGGAAATATATTTACCTCTATAAGCAAACGAACTGTTGAGGGCCTCAGCTGTTGGTGACATGAGGAAAAGGAGGGTGGATGGATGGAGGGAGGGAATGAAGATGATGCGTGTACGTCTGGGGCACGACGGGGGTGGTGGCGGAGGGGGATGTGATGAGTGTTGGCGAGGTGCCCAGATCCTTAATTAGACGTTAATTAGGTGAATTTGCAAAGTTGCTTGATTGATTAATAAAGTGCCTCTGCTCTTGTCCTCGCCCCCTTCACCCCCTCCCTCCCCACTCAACCCCAGAGAGTGTGGAGGGGAGATAAACAGTGCTCACAGGGCATGGCAAGAAAGCAACAGGCAGGGAGGAAAAACGACATCATGGGCTGCAGATCAACAGAGGAAAACAGGAGGAAGGAATAAAGAAAAAGGGTAGGCAGTGATAGAGGGACTGTCATGGAAACAAACAAATGAACAATAGAGTGCTTTTGAAGATAGGAGGGTAGAGAGAAGGGTTGAGAAGGTGAAATACCTAATATACTATTCGGAAAGAGGGAAGGGGATAGAGGAAGCCACATGTTAGATATACTGTAGATGGACATACAGATGGACAGACATATTGTCCAGAAATGACCTCAATCAACAGAGAGGGGCATACTTCCCCACACCGTTGATTGCGAAAGTTATTGAGGAAGTTTGTTTGCCTAAAACTAAGGGAAGAAAGTCTCTTTCTGCTGGGCTAGCACAAACGCGTTGTTGCCATTTGTCCTGTTATTTCTGCTTGGCTAGAGATGGTACACAACAATAATTAGTCTGCAACTGTCCACACACCTACACACACAATGTGTGTTCGTGTGTGTGTGTGTCTATCTGAACGTGAGTTTGTGGGTGTGTGTGTGTGAGTGTGTGTGTCCTATGAGATAGTGTGAGGCAGCAGATGGGCCGTGTCTCCTGTTGGAGGCTTCCAGTAGGGTTGGAGGGGTTGTTCTAGTCTGTTTGTTCTGGATGAGGAGGTTTGTTCTTCATTAGTACACACGCAGATGTAATATAACATCCCCTTCATTAGAGAGAGGTAGAACAACCACTTTATCTCTACGGCTCTGTTCCTCCATGGCTGTTTGGGGGGTGGGGGATCCTGTCTGTGTCTTTATCTCTAGCGGCTCTGTTCCTCCATGGCTGTTTGGGGTGGGAACCCTGTCTGTGTCTTTATCTCTATGGCTCTGTTCCTCCATGGCGTTTGGTGGTGGGGACCCTGTCTGTGTCTTTATCTCTATGCTCTGTTCCTCTATGGCTGTTTGGGGGGTGGGGACCCTGTCGTGTCTTGTCTCTCTACGCTCTGTTCCTCCATGGCTGTTTGGGGGGTGGGAACCCTGTCTGTGTCTTTCTCTCTACGGCTCTGTCCTCCATGGCTGTTTGGGGGTGGGGATCCCGTCTGTGTCTTTATCTCTATGGCTCTGTTCCTCTATGGCTGTTTGGGGGGTGGGGACCCTGTCGTTCTTTCTCTCTAGGCTCTTTCCTCCATGTCTTTTGGGGGTTGGGGAAGCCCTGTCTGTGTCTTTCTCTCAACGGCTCTATTCCTCCATGTGCTGTTTGGTGGGGTGGGGATCCCTGTCTGTGTCTTTCTCTCTACGGCTCTGTTCCTCCATGTCTTTTTGGGGGGTGGGGAACCCTGTCTGTGTCTTCTCTCTACGGCTCTGTTCCTCCATGGCTGTTGGGGGGTGGGGACCCTTGTCTGTGTCTTTCTCTTTCCTCCCTCCGCTCCTCTCTCAATCTCCTCCTGCTATACCTCACCTTCTCCACCCCTCACCCCCCCACCCCCCTCTCTCTGTACGGTGGCTGTGGTGCTATCTCAAGGACACATCCATCACCGAGAGGCCAACACTGCATTGTGTGTGAGTGTGTGTGTGTTTATATGCGCCCTGAGCCCTAAGGGACCTTGCCACTGGCCTGGAGAGAAGGGGATGTGAAGGTAGGGGTTCTAACATACATAATGCATTATACAGTACATGGAGCAGTGATCCAGAAGAACACACATATTGATACAAACCCAGTCAGGTCCAAATAGAACGACAGAAATACACTAGATACTGTAGATACTATCCACAAACTCGAGCACAAAACACCAATAGCTACTGTAGTTAATTATCATAATAGGCACACCTGGACACATACTGATTCTCAGAACCTTGGCTTTTGGAGATGTCAAGGTTTCTCCTCTTTATCTATATACTGTACTGGTGTGTGTAGTGTGCACACTCACCCCGTCCCCTATGTATTATTTACAGCCCAAACGGGGCCAGGTCTGTCTAGCTGATAGTAAATCAATGGGATTACGATGGCGATGCTGCTGTGATGGCTAGCCTATGGGCTTCCCTGCTGCTGACAGCTCCACCTATAAGAGATCACCCTCTCTGACATACGCACACACACACACATGCACGCATACTCAGATAAAATAAAGTTAGAAATAAAGTGAGAAGCTTTTATGGGCTGGGTTGATTTGAGTTATATTCAGCATGGGGATTTTTACACACTCAATATGTGACGTTACTGACAATGTCACAATACTGCAGTGTCCGTAAAAAGCTGACGTGTGGGTGTGTGTGTGTGGGTGTGTGTGTGTGTGTGTGTGTGTGTGTGTGTGTGTGTGTGTGTGTGTGGAGGGCGGCGAGAGCAAGGTTCAATGCCTGTCGCCAAGGCATGTTCGGTCATGTTTTTTCACGGTGGAGACGTGTTTGAGTAAGCATTCCCTGGAGTATGTGTGGGAGATCACGCTCTTGTCTTTCAGACCCCAGTGTCTAAGTGATGGCTTATTTTTCTCTCCTTCCTGTCATCCATCGCTCTTCAACACACACACACATACACACACACACACACACACACACACACACACACACACACACCCCACTTAGACCCATCTCTGCAGCAACACAAACGGATGAGTAAGTTCTATAGGTGTCAGTAAAGCACGTTTTAAAGGATAGTAAGTTATTTCGAAGCTAGCAGATTCATTACTTACAACAACGGTGTAGATCCCGATAAACTACTCCATTTGAAGTTGACTTCCTTGCTTTGTCTAACCACACTATCAGAATATAGAAAATACGTTATTAGGTGCAGATTCATTTAGTTTAATAGCACAAACGTTTGCTAGAAAATTTCTCATTTTAGCTGGGTACTGCCCAGCAACTCGGGGGGTTACTACAAACACGTGCCTCGGAGGAAGCAATTTCCATATTCAATGCTATGTTCGACCGAACAGCTAGACGCGACAATAAAATGCTGGGAAAAAATATTCAGCTACTAAATAACTACATTGATATCATAATCATAAACTGTTCATTATAACAGAAATGTGGGTAACATGTGACAAATTCTAACTTACTCAACCTTTAAATAAATGTATATACGCTGTTCTGGATTAGGCATCGATCCAGCTAACTCATTTAAGCCAGCACACACTGAATTACATTTTGCATCTACCTATCAGTTTGAATTGTTGTATTTTGCGTTAATATGTTCAAAAAAATACATAACATTAAAAACTTTATGAAAATGTATATTCTTTTAGTTCATAGCCTACGACCATTATTCAAACATGTTTTATGAATTTTAACCTTCAGTTACCCATCCCGGATCCAGGAGCTCCTCATCAAATAAGCTGACTAGCATAGCTAGCCTAACGGACAGGATATATATCTATAATTTTCAGAAATCACAAGTCAATACAGCAAATGAAAATAAACATCTTGTGAATCCAGCAATCATTTCCGATTTAACAATGTTTTTACACGAACAAATATGTATTTCTATAGACTAACCACAATACAAAGATCAACCGCATATTTTCACCATTTCTACCGCATAGGTAGCTTCACAAAACCTGACCAATAGAGATAGAATTAGTCAAACACTAACACAAGAACAACTTCATCAGATGACAGCTTATAACATGATATACAATACATTATGTTTTGTTCGAAAATGTTGCATATTGAGGTTAAATCATAGTTTTAACATATGCAGTACCATCACAAATAGCACCGAAGCAGCCAGAATAATTACAGAGAGCCAACGTGAATACAATAAAATTCATCATAAAACATTTATGAAAAATACATGGTGTACAGCAAATGAAAGATAAACATCTTGTGAATCCAGCCAATATTTCCGATTTTTTAAGTGTTTTACAGCGAAAACACAATATAGAATTATATTAGCTTACCACAATAGCCAAACACACAAATGCATTTATTCACCGCAAAAGGTAGCTATCGCAAAAACCAGCAAAAGATATACAATTAATCACTAACCTTGAACAACTTCATCAGATGACAGTCTTATAACATCAGGTTATACAATACACTTATGTTTTGTTCGAAAATGTGCATATTTAGAGCTGCAAACCGTGGTTATACATTGTGAAWATGTAGTAACATTTCCCCAGAATGTCCGGAGCTATTTTGGACACTCACCTAATCTGACCAAAGAACTCATCATAAACTTTACATAAAAATACTTGTTGTATGGCAAATGAAAGATACACTGGTTCTTAATGCAACCGCTGTGTTAGATTTTTTAAAATAACTTTACCATAACATACAGCTTGCGTTATTGTGATACAGCACTCACCAAAACGGCGGAGAATAGGACTCAACAATTTACACAGAAATACGAAATAACATCATAAATGTTTTCTTACTTTTGTTGAGCTTCCATCAGAATGTTGTACAAGGAGTCCTTGGTCCGGAATAAATCGTTGTTTGGTTTTAGAATGTCKATTTRTTCTGTCGAATTAGCAACCTTAGCTAGCCATGTGGCGCGAACATGCCCATCTTCTCTTGGCGCAAAGAACGGAAAATTCCAAAAGTCCCAATAAACGTTGAATAACCTGATAAAACTCAGTTGAAAAAACCTACTTTATGATGTTATTATCACAGGTATCAAATAAAATCAGAGCCGGAGATATTCGCCGTGTATACCGAACGCTTATCAGAAGACAATGTCGAGGTACTTCGCGCGCCTTGGTAGACAAAGAAAATTCCTGACCTGCCACTCCAAAAGCTCTTGTTCGGCCTCAGATCAAGCTAGACACCCCATTCCACCTTCCACTGCCTGTTGACATCTAGTGGAAGGCGTATGAAGTGCATGCATATCGATAAATATAAGGCAATTGAATAGGCAGGCCCTGAAACAGAGCCTCGTTTTCAGATTTTTCACTTCCTGCATGGAAGTTTGCTGCAAAATTAGTTCTGTTTTACTCACAGACATAATTCAAACAGTTTTAGAAACTTCTGAGTGTTTTCTATCCAATAGTAATAATAATATGCATATTGTATGATCTAGAAAAGAGTACGAGGCCATTTCATTTGGGCACGATTTTTTCCAAAGTGAAAACAGCGCCCCRCTATTGACAAGAAGTTTTAAGCACTTTAAAATGGAATCAAAGCTCCCGATTGAATTATACCTATGTTGAAAGCCCATTTCATAGAGAATGTTACAAACTGGACTATACTGTATTTAGTAACTTACTTTGAAGAGATGGTGATTGGGTTTATATAGGCTTTAGGCATCTAAATAGGCATTTGGTAGTCTCATTTCAGTGTACTTGCCTTTAACTGCCATTCCCAGAAGTCAGACTCTTCCCACATGCCAACATATTTTTCTCAGCTTCAGAAGCATCTGCATTCACCAAATTGTGTGCTGGTATTCTTAGATATATTCTCCAGACTAGCCCAGAGGGAATTGTGGATATGTTGTCCATTTTTTATTCTAGAAAACATTTTATTTGGGAAAAATGCACCAAAAATGCATTTTACATACATGTCTTTACTATTTATCCACAATCTGCCCTGGACAAGTCTGGTCCTGGAGTGTCTTAACAAAACGAAACCAAAACATTTAAGCTGACTTCATCCAGTGTCCAGAAAATGATATTTGTGTCTACATTCAACTGGTAAAAGTTGATTGTGATTAAGAGAAAAACAATTCCCTATTAGGGTGTGGTCCCTGGCCTTAATAGCCAGGCACCACAGGCACCACAGGCACCACTAGCTCACTGGGCTGTTTCTCACGTTTGTATCCTTTGAAGGAAACGAGATAGTGCACATAAAGTAAAGACGCACATACAGACATTTGTGAACACACGCTCATGCACGCGCACACATACACACTCATAAGGTCTATAAAGTGATGCTTCAAATTAGCCATTGATTTTGTGAGAAACCGTTGAGGGTAGCTGGGAGATTTATCATGGGCATATGGTAGCGCGAGCAGAGGGGTCATATTTCTCCGGGAAAGGAGGAGGAACAGATGGAAAAAGGGATGGAGGCAGGAGGTCAGAGTGCTGGTATGATATGGAGGATATGTGTGATTATCAGTCTAATAATAACTCTGCATTAGAAGCTCTGGGGCCCTGACGTAGAGGTAGAGATGAAGAAGAGTGTGTGTGTGTGTGTGTGTGGGCGTGGTTAATGTTGGGACTCCGACTGAAACAGAGACAACATTTAGCTGTTTCTAAGCTAATTTCCTGCAATACTACACATTTTGCCATGGGGTGGAGAGAAAAGGTTTCAGTATTAAAGCAAATTGACTGTAATTCTATACAAGGCTTGGGCCGTGTTCTTATGCTATCTGAGTGACTCAAACATAACAAAATCAATCGGGGCCCCATGCTATGACATTTCTGGAATTTTAGATTCTCTCTGACTGTTTCTCTCAAATGTTTATTTTGGTGATTGCTAGTTCTCAAAGATGATCTATTTAAAAGAAATACATAGGTCCATTATCTTTTCTACATCCTCTATATCTGGTTTTAATCGTTTATGTTTACACAGATTCATTTTTTTACAGTCCCGAAAATTATATATCCTTATCTGATCATTTTGGGGGGAGGGCGGCAATGCTGCTAATTGAATATAGGGGAAACACTGGTGTTAGAAAGTAACGAGGAAAAGAGAGGGAAAAGAGAAGAGGATGAGATGGAGCTGAAGACAGTCACTTTTCTATCATGTTAAAGGACAAACCGACCACATTTCAACCTCATATTCATTACATCCAGCACCAAACCAGTGTCGACACACTGTATGTGACAACAGCTTGTTTCTATGATCTGTGGTTAGAAAGAGAAGGAGAAAAAGATGCTTCTCTGTGGCATCACACGGTAGAAACAAAATATAGAACGGTGATTTTCAAAACCTGCAAAGAGTTTCTAACCAGAGGAGTGTATTTCCTTGCTTCCCACATCACCGTGAATCTCATAGTGTTTGAAAATCACTGTTTTTAAAATGTTTTCGCTTTTGATGATCCCGTCAGGTAGAATGTTTTAACTTTATACATTTTCTACAAAACGTAGAAATGCGCCGTTTTCACATATGTAGACACTTTTATTGTGCTGGAGATAAAAATTAGGTTGAAAAGTGGTGGAATTGKCTTTTAATGGAGTGATTGTGTGTAAATGGATTCTATATTGAATGAAAGTAGATGCTGTGCTTTAGGGCCGCCTTCACCATCCTTTTATTGGATATTGTGGTTTACCGCAGCCTGTGTTTTGATTGGATGCTGTGCTTTACTACAGGCTATTGGAGGTTTTAATTTGGTTGTTTAGGAATAGGAAGCACTACTCCGTTAGCACCTATTACCAACACACTCATAAACTAGCAATGGCACGCACGCACGCTCACACACACACA
>NW_019944824.1:25137-37896 GCF_002910315.2 Salvelinus sp. IW2-2015 | reverse complement strand
CACCACCACCCCACACACACACACACACACACACACACACACACACACACACACACACACACACACACACACACACACACACACACACACCACACACACACACACACACACACACCACACACACACACACACACACACACACACACACCACGCACACTGCACCACAACACCACACACACACACCTGCATGCACACACACATACACACTGCACGCACACACCCTGCCACACACACTTCACAGGTGCACGAACACTTCCCCCACCCCCCACTTTTCTACTCCCAATCACAATCATCATTCTCCTCCCCTCCTGTTCTGTGCGTCTCTGGGGCTGGGTAGACACATCAGATCATTGGAGGTTATGTGTGTATGAACCACATGGGTTTTCCCTGTTTAGCCCATCTCCCAGTCAGATCCACTGATACACTGGATACCTATAGCCAGAGAATCCTCTTCCATGGGAGGAGTGCAGTGAGAGAGACCCTCTGGAGTAGTATACTGTCTCTCCCTTCTGATCCCCTCTTCCTTACTACTGTATGTTTCCCCTCTCTTCCTCTCCTATTCACTCCCTACCCTCTTCCCTCATCATCCTGCCAGTATTACTGTCCATTAACCAAATCACAGAGATGGTCCTTGTGTTGTGTGTGTTGTGTGTTGTGTGGTGTGTGTGTGTGTGTGTGTGTGTGTGTTGTGTGTTGTGTGTGTGTGTGTGTGTGTGTGTGTGTGTGTGTGTGGTGTGTGTGTGTGTGTGTGTGTGTGTGTGTGTGTGTGTTGTTTGACACTGCCCTGTATTAGAGGAGACAGAGCAGGCAGAGGAAGAGGCCTTTGGAGGACTGAAACCACAGAGTGGAGAAATTAGGGAGATCTTCCCAAAGAGGAGAAGAAAGAATAAGTCAATCTCCTTTTTGAGAGCAGAGGTGAAGCAGGGAGGGGTACTTCTTAATGACTGAAATAACAAAAGAAAGTAGGCCCTTCCCTTCAATCTTGTGAATTTACAGTTGTAGGACATGTTTATCTCATCCAATCTTCAGTGGCACAGACCGCCCTTTCCAAAGAAATCATGTAACCTTTGACCCCTCGCCTTCCTGATGACCCAACACAACACATCCTCTATAAAGCATCTACACAGGAGAGGAAGAGATCAACGCTGTGACTCTGACCTGTAACATTACAGTAGCCCTCAGGGCTGTGGAATGGTCTGTCCCCTACTATAACCCTGACAGTGGCACTGCAGGCTGAGACATTCACTCTCTCTCTCTGCACTCTCTGACATAGGACTATTGTAGTGTTTGTTTGTCTGTACCTTCAGAACAGTTTTTGGAGCGTGTCCCATTGAAATAGAATGAGTAGAATGAGCAGTCGTTCTTTTCTCCTCTCTCTCTCTCCTCTCTCTTACTCTCTCGTCTCTCTCTCTGTGTCTCGCTGTCTCTCTCTCTGTGTCTCTCTGTCTCTCTCTCTCTCTGTGTCTCTCTGTCTCTGTCTCTCGCTCTCTCACTCTCTCTTACTCTTCTGTCCTCTCTCTCTCTGTGTCTCTCTGCTCTGTCTCTCTCTCTCTCACTCTCTCTTACTCTCCTCTGTCTCTCTCTCTGTGTCTTCTCTGTCTCTGTCTCTCTCCTCACTCTCTCTTACTCTCTCTGTCTCTCTCTCTCTCTGTGTCTCTCTGTCCTCTGTGCTCTCTCTCTCCTCTCTCACTCTCTCTTACTCCTTGTCTCTCTGTCTCTCTGTGTCTCTCTGTCTCTGTCTCTGTCTCTCTCTCTCTCACTCTCTCTTACTCTCTCTTCTTCTGTGTCTCTCTGTCTCTGTCTCTCTCTCATCTCTCTCTCTTACTCTCTCTGTCTCTCTCTCTCTCTGTGTCTCTCTGTCTCTGTCTCTCTCTCTCTCACTCTCTCTTACTCTCTCTGTCTCTCCTCTCTCTGTGTCTCTCTGTCTCTGTCTCTCTCTCTCTCACCTCTCTTACTCTCTCTGTCTCTCTCTCTCTCTGTGTCTCTCTGTCTCTGTCTCTCTCTCTCTCACTCTCTTCTCTTACTCTCTCTGTCTCTCTGTGTCTCTCTGTCTCTTCTTCTCTCTCACTCTTCTCTTACTCCTCTGTCTCTTCTCTCTCTCTGTGTCTCTCTGTCTCTGTCTCTCTCTCTCTCACTCTCTCTTACTCTCTCTGTCTCTCTCTCTGTGCTCTCTGTCTCTGTCTCTCTCTCACTCTCTCTTACTCTCTCGTCTCTCTCTCTCTCTTGTCTCTCGTCTTGTCTCTCTCTCTCTCTCTCTCACTCTCTCTTACTCTCTCTGTCTCTCTCTCTCTCTGTGTCTCCTGTCTCTGTCTCTCTTTCTCTTCACTCTCTCTTACTCTCTCCTGTCTCTCTGTTGTCTCTCTGTCTCTGTCAATTTCAATTCAATTCAATTCAAGGGGCTTTATTGGCATGGGAAACATTGTTGTAACATTGCCAAAGCAAGTGAGGTAGATATTATACAAAAGTGAAATAAACAATACAAATTAACAGTAAACATTACACATACAGAAGTTTCAAAACAATAAAGACATTACAAATGTTATATCTATATATATTACAGTGTTGTAACATGTACAAATGGATAAAGCACACAAGTTAAAATAAATAAGCATAAATATGGGTTGTATTTACAATGGTGTTTGTTCTTCACTGGTTGCCCTTTTCTTGTGGGCAACAGGTCACAAATCTTGCTGCTGTGATGGCACACTGTGGAATTTCTCCCAGTAGATAATGGAGTTTATCAAAATTGGATTTGTTTTCAAATTCTTTGTGGATCTGTGTAATCTGAGGGAAATATGTCTCTCTAATATGGTCATACATTGGGCAGGAGGTTAGGAAGTGCAGCTCAGTTTCCACCTCATTTTGTGGGCAGTGTGCACATAGCCTGTCTTCTCTTGAGAGCCATGTCTGCCTACGGCGGCCTTTCTCAATAGCAAGGCTATGCTCACTGAGTCTGTACATAGTCAAAGCTTTCCTTAAGTTTGGGTCAGTCAAGTGGTCAGGTATTCTGCCACTGTGTACTCCTATTCTTCCGCGGCTAATGATACCAATGATTTAGCGTGCTAATTAATGTTTAAGTTGTTGGTCTTTGGGCCTCCCAAGTGGTGCTGCGGTCTAAGACATTGCAGTGCTTGAGGCGTCACTACAGACCCGGGTTCGATCCCAGGCTGTGTCACAACTTGAAGTCCCATAGGGTGGTGCACAATTGGCCCAGCGTCGTCTGGGTTAGGGGAGGGTTTGGCCGGGGGGGCTTAACTTGGATCATTTCGCTGAAGCGATGCCTTTTTGTGGGCCGGGCGCCTGCAGGCTGACTTTGGTCGTCAGTTGAAAGGTGTTTCCTCTGACACATCAGTGCGGCTTCCAGGTTAAGCGTGCGGGTGATAAGTGTGGTTTGGCGTGTCTTGTTTCGGAGGACGCATGACTCGACCTTCACCTGTCCTGAGCCCGTTGGGGAGTTGCAGCAATGAGACAAGATCGAAATTGAGTATAGGTTCTTTTAGAAATACAATGTCGTGGTCTTGGTCTCTTTCAGGCCAGGTCTCCGTTGCTTCCTCTCAGATCGATCAGGCAGGTTTCTGTTCAGTTTGGAGATAAATGGTCAAACTACTTTAAAGAGTGACTGCCTTTAAAAAGCATGTGGCAACAATATGAGTCAGAAACAGTTGTTCTGGTGTTGAAACTGACTACAAAGTGTAAATAAGAAGAAAAAAAATCATAAAGTCAGTCTTGTCTAAAACGGAGTTTGAAACATCCGTGAGTGTCATGACACATGGCGAGACCCAGATGCAGACACAGGAGGCAGATGGTTGGAGTTTAAGATGTTTAATAAAGCCAAAGGGAATAGGCAAGAGAATGGTCGTGGACAGGCAAAAGGTCAAAACCAGTTCAGAGTTCAGGAGGTACAGAGTAGCAGAACGGCTCGTGGTAAAGGCAGGCAGAATGGTCAGGCAGGCGGGTACAGAGTCCAGAACAGGCAAGGGTCAAAACCAGGAGGACCAAAAAAAAGAGAATAGCAAAGGCAGGAGTACGGGAAACCGCTGATTGACTTGAAACACACAAGACGAACTGGCACAGAAAGACAAGAAACACAGGAATAAATACACTGGCACAGAGAGACAGGAAACACAGGGATAAATACACTGGCACAGAGAGACAGGAAACACTGGGATAAATACACTGGCACAGATAGACAGGAAACACAGAGATAAATACACTGGCACAGAGAGACAGGAAACCTGGGAATAATACACTGCACAGAGAGACAGAAACACAGGGATAAATACACTGGCACAGGAGACAGGAAACACAGGAATAATACACTGGCACAGAGAGACAGGAAACACAGGAATAAATACACTGGCCACAGAGAGACAGGAAACACAGGGATAAATACACTGACACGGAGAGACAGGAAACACAGAGATACATACACTGGCACAGAGAGACAGGAAACACAGGAATAAATACACTGGCACAGAGAGACAGGAAACACAGGAATAAATACACTGGGGAAAACAAGCAACACCGGGGGTGGAGACAATAACGAGGACAGGTGAAACTGATCAGGGTGTGACAGTGAGTCACAACGGGTAAATGAAGGTTGGGTTTTGATTTGACGATGTCCATTTGCTCACTAACTTGGGGTGAACAGCTTGGTGATTGCTCTCTATCCAATAGCATAGACAGTGAGATAGACCTGGCCAGCAGCTAAGACTTTGTTTACATAAGAGAACAAATCACACATTTATTTACTTGAGAAATACTGCACCAAACATCTTAGTTAGATGTAAAACATCCTCGCCAAAAACGTCAAAATTTCTTACAGATTTCTTGAGTTCTCTTAGATTCATTCTGGGGATTTTGAGGACATAAAATAGGCTTTCGTGTCTACAGTGTCTCATTGGGGACAAACATCATTAACCAAACAACGAATCAGTCAGGAAACACACCTCCAAGACTGAAATCTTGTTTTTCTAATGAGCAACACACACGTGCCAATCGGTGTATTCAGTGGTTCTTTAATAGACATTGTGTAGGTTAGCTCTATGTGTGTGTGACCTTGTGTGTATGCATGTCTAAAAGTTAATTGGTGTGTGAAGGGGGATTTGCTGCTCTTTGAGTTTGTGTATTCTGTGTGTTTCTTCCTCTCCAAGGCTCAGAGGGGAACGTGATCATCTCAGGGTGTGTGTGTCTGTGTGTGTGTGTGTGTGTGTGTGTGTGTGTGTGTGTACTCTAGCAGATAGGGAGATAAACTATACCACTAAAAGCCCTAGAGGAAGCATGGGAGGAATCTCTCTCACACAAACACATTTGATCTTCATCCATTCTTTCTATCTCTTCTTTTTGATGTATGAACAAGGGATGAAACAGAAGAGAGGTCATCCTCTTGTTTGCTATCTTCACCCTCCAAAGGAGAAAAGGAGAAATGAGAGATGAATTGGTGGAAAGAGAAGAGAGATAGGAAACCATTTCTGATCATGCTATGGACAGCCTACAAGCATCTAAATATGTGTTTGTAGTTGTGTGTGTGTACACGTGTGAGTGTGTGTGTATGTATTTGTAATTGTTTGTTGAGGAATGTCTTATTAGCCAAGAGGAATCCCATTGCTTTGAAGCCACTGTGAGATGAGGATATGTGGGGTGAAGTAGATAACATGGAAACACACTTAGTGTATACTGGTGTGTTTAGGAATTCTATTTGTGTGTATATTTTCCTGTGTGTATTTTCTTCCTGATTTACAGTATGTGTTTAAAGTGGAACTGACAGCGTATTAGCAACATGAAATCTTATAAAAGATATGTTCCTATACACCCCCGGGCGAGCACTTAGATATGGCCATTTTCCTGTTTTCATAAATTCATCGAATGTTTGGGAATGTCATACAGTAAGGCATTTGTGAAAATTCTARAGCAATATAGATTGGGAAAGCGGCCGTGCGTTTGGACAATTAATAGACAATTCCACTATTAAAAACGTGTCAGTCTTGTCCAGGAACGGACTCTACATAGACAGGTGCGCCATAGCCAATCAGAGCTACAGTAGGCCTATATGCAAATCAAAGCTGAAGAACATGCACATCCAAGTACTCTTTGCAGGTGATGGAGTTATAGGTGAGTTCAAATCAAATCAAATGTTATTTGTCACATACACATGGTTAGCAGATGTTATTGCGGGTGTAGCGAAATGCTTGTGCTTCTAGTTCCGACAGGGCAGCAATATCTAAGATGTAATCTAACAATTCCACAACAACTACCTAATACACACACATTTAAGTAAAGGGATGGACTAAGAATATGTATATATAAATACATGGATGAGCAATGACCGAGCAATGACCGCGGCATAGGTAAGATATAATAGATGGTATAAAATACAGTATATACATATGGGGTGAGTAATGCAAGATATGTAAACATCATTATTAAAGTGGCATTAATAAAGTGACGAGTGAACAATTTGTTAGAGTGGCTAATGATTTCAAGTCTGTATGTAGGCAGCAGCCTCTCTGTGTTAATGATGGCTGTTTAACAGTCTGACGGCCTTAAGATAGAAGCTATTTTTCAGTCTCTCGGTCCCTGCTTTGATGCACCTGTATTATATATTATAATTCATGAAAAATAAAAAGGAAAACCCTGCACACTGCTGCTCATGCCACCAAGTGATTTTATTACAACAACATTTCAAACCTCTTAATCAGGCATCCATATCCCAGATGGGAGTGGAAGGACCTATATATAGAGGCAGAGCTCAGTGACATCACTTCCTGAAACAGGAAGTACAAATATTTAATATTGGTTCACAATATCAACATTCAATGTATCAAAATATATGAGCATACATGAGAAATGTGATCAATATATATATATATATGCAGTACCAGTCAAAAGTTTGGACACACCTACTTATTAAAGGGTTTTTCTTAATTTTTTATTATTTTCTAGAATAATAGAATAATAGTGAAGACATCACAACTATGAAATAAGGCATATGGAATCATGTAGTAACCAAGAAAGCCATCCTTTGCCTTGATGACAGCTTTGCAGACTCCTGTCATTCTCAAACCAGCTTCACCTGGAATGCTTTTCCAGTCTTGAAGGAGTTCCCACATATGCTGAGCATGTTGTTGTTGGCTGCTTTGCCTTCACTCTGKYGTCCAACTCATCCTAAAACATCTCAATTGGGTTGCGGTCGGGTGATTGTGGAGGRCAGGTCATCCGATGCAGCACTCCATCACTTTCCTTCTTGGTCAAATAGCCCTTACACAGCCTGGAGGTGTGTTGGGCCATTGTCCTGTTGAAAAACAAATGATAGTCCCACTAAGCGCAAACCAGATGGGATGGCGTATCGCTGCAGAATGCTGTGGTTGCCATGCTGGTTAAGTGTGCCTTAAATTCTAAATCAATCACTGACAGTATCACCAGCAAAGCACCCCCACACCATCACACCTCATCATCCATGCTTCACGGTGGGAACCACACATGCGGAGATCATGCGTTGTTCACCTACTCTGCGTCTCACAAAGACACGGCGGTTAGAACCAAAAATCCAAAATTTGGACTCAGACCTAAAGACAGATTTCCACTGATCTAATGTCCATTGCTCGTGTTCCTTAGTCCAAGCAAGTCTCTTTTTATTATTGGTGTCCTTTAGTAGTGGTTTCTTTGCAGCAATTTGACCATGAAGGTCTGATTCACGCGGTCTTCTCTGAACAGTTGATGTTGAGATGTGTCTGTTACTTGAACTCTCTGAAGCATTTATTTGGGCTGCAATTTCTGAGGCTGGTAACTCTAATTAACTTATCCTCTGCAGCAGAGGTAACTCTGGGTCTTCCTTTCCTGTGGCGGTCCTCATGAGAGCCAGTTTCATCATAACACTTGATGGTTTTTGCGACTGCACTTGAAGAAACTTTCAAAGTTCTTGAAATCTTCCGTATTGACTGACCTTCATGTCTTAAAGTAATGATGGACTGACTTTCTCTTTGCTTATTTGAGCTGCCATAATATGGACTTGGTCTTTTAATCGTTGTGACTAGGTGCTATCTTCGATGTAGCCACTCTGAACCTGTCACACAGAACAACTGATTGGCTCAAACGCATTAAAAGGAAACAAATTCCACAAATGTACTTTTTAACAAGGCACACTTGTTAATTGAAATGCATTCAGGTGACTATCTCATGAAGCTGGTTGAGAGAATGCCAAGAGTGTGTAAGCTGTCATCAGGCAAAGCGGTGATATTTTGGAGAATCGCAAATATAAACATATTATTGATTGTTTAAGACTTTTTTGTTTACTACATGATTCCATATGTGTTTATTCATAGTTTTGACGTCTTCACTATTATTCCACAATGTAGAAAATAGTAAAAATAAGAATGAGTCGGTGTGTCCAAACTTTTGACTCGTGCTGTGTATAGATAAATATATATTATCAGTGGGGAGAACAAGTATTTGATACACTGACTGATTTTGCAGGTTTTCCTACTTACAAAGCATGTAGAGGTCTGTCATTTTTATCATAGGTCATCTTCAACTGTGAGAGACGGAATCTAAAACAAAAATCCAGAAAATCACATTGTATGATTTCTAGTAATTAATTTGCATTTTATTGCATGACATAAGTATTTGTCACCCTGACCAACAGTAAGACCCGGCTCTCACAGACTGTAGTTTTTCTTTGAAGAGCCCTCCTGTTCTCCATTCATTACCTGTATTAACTGCACCTGTTTGAACATCGTTACCTGTATAAAAGACACCTGTCCACACACTCAATCAAACAGACTCCAACTCTCCACAATGGCCAAGACCAGTGAGCTGTGTAAGGACATCAGGGAATAAAATTGTAGACCTGCAAGGCTGGGATGGGCTACAGGACAATAGCGCAAGCAGCTTGGTGAGAAGGCAACAACTGTTGGCGCAATTATTAGAAAATGGAAGAAGTTCAAGATGACGGTCAATCACCTCGGTCTGGGCTCCATGCAAGATCTCACCTCGTGGGGCATCATGATCAGGAGGAAGGTGAGGGATCAGCCCAGAACTACACGGCAGGACATGGTCATGACTGAAGAGAGCTGGGACACAGTCTCAAGAAAACCATTAGTAACCACACTACGCCCGTCATGGATTAAAATCCTGCAGCGCACGCAAGGTCCCCCTGCTCAAGCCAGGGCATGTCCAGGCCCGTCTGAAGTTTGCCATGCCATCTGGATGATCCGAGAGGATGGAGAAGGTCATGTGGTCTGATGAGACAAAAATAGAGCTTTTGGTCTAAACTCCACTCGCCGTGTTTGGAGGAAGAAGAAGGATGAGTACAACCCCAAGAACACCATCCCAACCGTGAAGCATGGAGGTGGAAACGTATTGAGGGGAGAATGGATGGGGCATGTAATCGCGAGATTTTGGCCAACAACCTCCTTCCCTCAGTAAGAGCATTGAAGATGGATCGTGGCTGGGTCTTCCAGCATGACAACGACCCGAAACACACAGCCAGGGCAATAAGGAGTGCTCCGTAGGAAGCATCTCAAGGCCTGGAGTGGCCTAGCCAGTCTCCAGACCTGAACCCATAGAACATCTTTGAGGGGAGCCTGAAAGTCCGTATTGCCCAGCGACAGCCCCGAAACTGAAGGATCTGGAGAAGGTCTGTATGGAGGAGTGGGACAAAATCCCTGCTGCAGTGTGTGCAAACCTGGTCAAGAACTACAGGAAACGTATGACTCGTAATTGCAAGCAAAGGTTTCTGTACCAAATATTAAGTTCTGCTTCTCTGATGTATCAAATACTTATGTCATGCAATAAAATGCAAATTAATTTCTTAAAAATCATACAATGTGATTTTCTGGATTTTTGTTTTAGATTCCATCTCTCTCACAGTTGAAGTGTAACCTATGATAAAAATGACAGACCTCTACATGCTTTGTAAGCAGGAAACACCTGCAAATGGCAGTATATCAAATACACTGATATATATAATTATTTGTGGCAGACCAGGGGGTTGGGTCAAAAAGTTTACACAGATCAGACACGGACAGAGTAGGATTAGCTCAGTTTCAAAGCTGTTTATTAAAATAATAGTTCAAAAGAAAATAATAGGTCTTCCCCATGAGACCCTCTCTGGGATACCGTCTTCTMGGCTCCGGGTCTTGCTGTATCCTGTGGGGATCAAAAACTGAACTCACTCCTGTTACCTCTGCAACCGTCCCCAACTATACGGGAGTCCTTTCTTCCCCCCACTCTCCCCTATGTGCTGCCCTTCTGGCAGCTTTATGGGACTTGTACAGCTGGTGAGCAATCAGCCCTTGATTACTCACCAACTCCCAATCAGCCCCAATTAGTCCTGGCTGGAGAGCCCGTCGAGACCTGGCACGTCCAGCAGATGGAGCCATCGCCTCGTGATGTATACTCCGTCTGTCAGCAGGCCTCGACGAGTCTCCCCCTGGTGGCTGACGTGCTGTACGTCACAATATATTCAACTAGGGTAAACAAAACAACAAAGTAGTTAAGGATATTTTGGAATTATAAAAACGATTTTTAAGTCGAACTCCTCGTTAAGGCCAAGAGCATATGTGTTGAATCTGTAGATCTAGAAAGATTCCCTTTGAAGAAGTTTCCTCTCAATTCCGTCGTTGTCGTCGTCATCCCCCCACAAACCTTTTCAGCGTGTAATTGTCTGTCGAAATTCCACTGCTAAACGATGGGGAATAGTAGCCTGCTCGCCCTTCTGCAGCTTGCCTGCCAATGCATGCTTGTCCCAACCCACGTTTTGCCAACTGAATGGGAACTGTCTGTCCACCATTTGATCGATGCCAAATACATTTAATTGACAACTAAGAGATGTGCATGCTAACTGTGGATAACAGTAGTTGATATTAAGCATAGGTAGTTAGCTAGCAAAATTATTGACATTTRTTGCTTGCTAACCAAATGACACCGGCTCACCGAAAAGACTCAGAATGTCAATCACTATTATTTTGACATTCCCAGCCTTAGTTACATTTGTCAGTTTTGGTCCAAAATATTGAGTCACTGAAATGGGAATTGCATCCCGAATGGGCGGAGACAGAAAACTATGGACCAGGCCAGCTGGTTGCAATATTTTTTCGACTACCAATAAATGTATTGGTGAATTCTGCCAACAATGCTTTGCTATACATCATGGATTTTTTTGTCAAATAGAACCTATTTTTAAAACCTGGTTGTGTAGCATAAACTGTGAATTTGATATTTTTGTGTGGATTTATGATTGTCTGTTTGTTARATATCTGCAAAGTAGTTGTAACGRACTTCTATGCGTAGTGGGTGCGGAGTCAGGCGCAGGAAGCAGAGGGTAAAGGACAATGTTTTATTCCGGCGCAGGAAAATGGTCACGCCAAAACACCAGGCGCAATAACAAGACCGGCCCAAAACCAGGACCCAACCAGTCCGGAGAAAACCAAGAAAAACGCACAACCACAAACATGAACAGAGGAAAATAAGCCCGCACAAAGAGCAGGCGGGCATTACCGGCTTAAATAGCCCAACTAAAACCTAAACAAGAAACAGGTGTAACCAATAAGACAAAACCAACAGAAAAAGGAAAAGGGATCGGTGGCAGCTAGTAGACCGGTGACAACGACCMTCGAGCGCCGCCCGAACAGGAAGAGGAGCCACCTTCGGTGGGAGTCGTGACAGTAGTTAAAACGTTGTCAGTTCCACTTTAAATGGTGCAGGTAGGGTATGTTATCAATGTGTGATTCCCTTTGTATCAGCTGAATCCTCTACACCCAGGGATAAAATCACTCTACCTCTATACACCATAACCTGATCGATACAACTGTCAACACCATAACCATCACCACACCACCACACCTGCACCACACCTCCAGGGAGCGAGAGGGGGAGGAGAGGGGAGGGGAAAGAGGAGAGGGAAATAGATGCTACAGGATAGGAGGAATGGGAAGTATAGGAGTGAAAAGGAGAAGAGAGGCGAGAAAGGGGTGTTCAACCACTCTGGCTGGTGTCCTCATGTAGAGTCCTAACTGTCTAGCAGCTCTATGATTCCCCATTATAAAGCACTATAAAATACCTCATCAAGATGTAATGGGTACAGGGACAGGCCCAAATAGTTCTGAGAGTTTTTAGCTACTGTCTGTTTACTTAATGGCCACTTAGACGCTGCTGTTCTACACCAATGAGCATGATGGTCTCTCTCTCTCTCTCTCTCTCTCTCTCTCTCTCTCTCTCTCTCTCTCTCTCTCTCTCTCTCTCTCTCTCCTTCTCTCTTCGTTTCTCTCTCTTCTCTCCTCTACCTCGTTTGGTGTTGCTCGTGTGTACATTGGCATTTGTTGTGTGCGTGCGCATGTACCCGCGTGCGTGTGTATGTGTAGTGTCTGTGTATGGAAGTTGATTGTTGTGTGAAGTGTGGTTTTTCCTTTGGAGTGCAGGTACCGTATATCCACTCGACAGGGGATGACGTCATGCTGCATCTTTGCTTCACTGAGTTCAATCAATCACATTTTATTGGTCACATACATGTGTTTAGCAGATGTTAATGCGGGTGTAGCGGGATGCTTGGTGTTTCTAAGCTCTCGCGCAGTGCAGTAATATCTAACAATTTCCCATCATATACCCAATACACACACATCTAAGTAAGGATGGAATTAATGAATATATAACATATACGGACAAGCTAATGTTAGATGGCATGGACTAAGATCAGTAGAATAGTATAGAATACAGTATTATACATATGACATGAGTAATGCAAGATATGTAAATATTAGGTGC
>NW_019944824.1:16762-19760 GCF_002910315.2 Salvelinus sp. IW2-2015 | reverse complement strand
TTGTTGTGTGCGTGCGCATGTACCCGCTTGCGTGTGTATGTGTAGTGTCTGTGTATGGAAGTTGATTGTTGTGTGAGTGTGGTTTTTCTTTGGAGTGCAGGTACCCGTATATCCACTCGACAGGGGATGACGTCATGCTGCATCTATGCTTCACTGAGTTCAATCAATCACATTTTATTGGTCCACATACATGTGTTTTAGCAGATGTTAATGCGGGTGTAGCGGGATGCTTGTGTTTCTAGCTCGCGCAGTGCAGTAATATCTAACAATTTCCCATCATATACCCAATACACACACATCTAAGTAAGGAATGGAATTAATAGAATATATAACATATACGGACAAGCCAATGTTAGAGTGGATGGACTAAGATCAGTAGGATAGTATAGAAATACAGTATATACATATGACATGAGTAATGCAAGAGTATGTAAATATTAGTAATGTGACGAGTTCCATTTATTAAAGTGGCCAGTGATTCAAATCTATGTATATAGGCAGCAGCCTTTATGTGCTAGTGAATGGGCTATTTAACAGTCTGATGGCCTTGAGATAGAAGCTGTTTTTCAGTCTCTCGGTCCCACTTTGATGCACATGTACTGACTTGCCTTACTGGATGATAGTGGTGGGGTGAACAGGCAGTGGCTCGGGTGGTTGTTGTCCTTGAGGATCTTTTTGGCCTTCCTGTGACATCGGGTGCTGTAGGTGTCCTGGAGGGCAGGTAGTTTGCCCCCGGTGATGCGTTGGGCAGACCTCACCACCCTCTGGAGAACCCTGCGGTTGTGGGCGGTGCAGTTGCTGTACCAAGCTGTGATACAGCCCGACAGGATGCTCTCAATCGTGCATCTGTAAACGTTTGTGAGGGTGGACCATTTCAGCTTGTCAATGATGTGTACGCCAAGGAACTTGAAGCTTTCCACCTTCTCCACTGCGGTCCCTTCGATGTGGTTAGGGACATGCTTCCTCTGCTGTTTCCTGAAGTCCACGATCATCTCCTTTGTTTTGCTGACGTTGAGTGAGAGGTTATTTTCCTGGCACCACTCTCCGAGGGCCCTCACTTCCTCCCTGTAGGCCGTCTCGCCATTGTTGGTAATCAAGCCTACTACTGTTGTGTCGTCGGCAAACTTGATGATTGAGTTGGAGGCGTGCTTGGCCACGCAGTCATGGGTGAACAGGGAGTACAGGAGGGGGCTGAGCATGCACCTTTGTGGGGCGGGGTTCAGACCCAGGGCCTCAAGCTTAATGATGAACTTGGAGGGTACTATGGTGTTGAAGGCTGAGCTGTAGTCAAATAACAGCATTCTGATGTAGGTATTCCTCCTGTCCAGATGGGATAGGGCAGTGTGCAGTGTGCAGTGTGACAGCGATTGCATCGTCTGTGGATCTATTGGGGAGGTAAGCAAATTGAAGTGGGTCTAGGGTGACAGGTAAGGTAGAGGTGATATGATCCTTGACTAGTCTCTAAAAGCACTTCATGATGACAGAAGTGAGTTTAGTCCCGTTTGCATTAGACATTTCAGTAATTTATCTCGTATTCAGCAAGAAAGTGACAGTGTACAGAGGGTAAATGGGAGAGTGAAGGACAGAGAGAATGTACAAAGAGAGAGAAATATAACACAAACGAGGGAGAGACAGGGTTAGCTGGAGTGAAAAAGATTCGGAGTGATTGATGGATAGATTGAGGCAAAGGTGGAGAGAGGAGATTGATAGGAGATTGATAGGAGATTGATAGTCGGTGTGTGGTGGCTCTGCTCTCTAAGTCTATCTCTATCGAACCTGAGTGACGGCTCGTCTTTCTCTCTTTCTTCTTCTCTTTCGCTCTCTTCCCTCCATCTACAAGGATGTGTTTGCTCCTTAAGTCATCTGCCTTCTTGTCCCCTCTCTCTCTCCCTCATCTCCCTCTTTCTCTCCTCATCCTTCCTGTCAATCTTTTGACTGGCTGCTCCCTTCGCCAGAGAGAGAGGGGGAGAGAGAGAGAGAGAGGAGAGAGAGAGAGAGAGAGAGAGAGAGAGAGAGAGGAGAGAGAGAGGAGAGAGAAGAGACGAGAGAGAGAGAGAGAGAGGAGGGGGGGCAGTAAGAGTACAGAGTGTGGGACAGAAGGACAGGAAGCAGCAGCTGAACTATATTTTCTGATTTCTTCACTCTGGTCAGGAGACCAGCAATGCATCTGGTATTTAGTTTTTTTTACAGCCTTCCTTTTAGCTGCTTTTCTCCTCCGCCGCTTTGCTCTCTACTATCCCCAACGTCTTTTTAACTCCATCTCCCTGTCATTATTCTGTATGGATCGGAGTGTGTATTTTTCTTTCTACACTCCCTCTCTCAAATTTCACTTTTTTCTCAGTTTATTTTTCTCGTCTCTCTTTATGCTAACATTCAATTATTGTGGTGAGATTTCAGGCATGGTGTGCGGAGTGTTCACTGTTGCGAGGTGTTGTTACTTTGGAGTGTGGTGTGGTGGTGTGTGTGTGTGTGGTGTGGTGTGTGTGTGTGTGTGTGTGTGTGTGTGTGTGTGTGTGTGTGTGTGTGTGTGTGTGTGTGTGTGTGTGTGTGGTGTGTGTGTGTGTGTGTGTGTGTGTGGTGTGTGTGTGTGTGTGTGTGTGTGGTGTTGCCGGGGAGGAGAGAGGGAGAGAGAGAGGAGGGGAGGGAGGAGCGGGGAGTGAGGGAAGGGGAGACAGAAGGTTAAACTGTGTTTTGCTGTATTTTCCACTGATGTTTAGAAGTAAGGGCAGTCAATTTGGCAGAAACACTGGAGGAATTTCAATGGTGTGTAGAGCTAAAGAGGAGAGACGCGAAGCAAATGTGCATGTGTTCTGTATAATTACATGTACCACTGTCCTCCTCTCTCTCTTTCCCTCTCTCTATTTCCCTCTCCCTCCCTCTTATTTCTCTCTTTCTCCCTCTCTCTTTCTCGCTCCCTCCTCTCCCCCTTTCTCTCTCTCTCTCTCTATCTCTCTCTCTCTTTCTCTCTCTCTCTCTCTCTCTCTCTCTCTGTCTCAGC
>NW_019944824.1:7258-12739 GCF_002910315.2 Salvelinus sp. IW2-2015 | reverse complement strand
TGGTGAGATTTCAGGCAATGTGTGCGAGTGTTCACTGTTGCAGAGTGTTTTACTGTTGAGTGTGTGTGTTGTGTGTGTGTGTGTGTGGTGTGTGTGTGTGTGTGTGTGTTGTGTGTGTGTTGTGTGGTGTGTGGTGTGTGGTGTGTGTGTGTGTGTGGTGTGTGTGCTGTGTGTGTGTGTGTGTGTGTGTGTGTGTGTGTGTGTGGTTGTGTGTTGGACCTGGGGAGAGAGAGGGAGGAGAGAGAGAGGAGGAGGAAGGGAGCGAGGAGGGGGAGTGAGGGAAGGGGAGACAGAAGGTTAAACTGTGTTTTGCTGTATTTTCCACTGATGTTTAGAAGTAAGGCAGCAGCAATTTGGCAGAAACACTGGAGGAATTTCAATGTGTAGTAGAGGCTAAGAGAGAGAGACGCGAAGCAAATGTGCATGTGTTCTGTATAATATCACATGTACCACTGTCCTCCTCTCTCTCTTTCCCTCTCTCTATTTCCCTCTCCCTCCCTCTTATTTCTCTCTTTCTCCCTCTCTCTTTCTCGCTCCTCCCTCTCCCCCTTCTCTCTCTCTCTCTCTCTCTCTCTCTCTCTCTCTCTCTCTCTCTCTCTGTCTCAGCGTGATGACCGTTAATTGCTTTGTGTGTCATCCGAAAAATTCATTAAACACTTCTCCATTTCCCTTCTCCACAAAGGAGGCACAAACATGCTATTGTTTCTACACTCTCTCCCTCTTTCTCTCTTTTCTCTCTCTACACACCCTGTCTCCCTCTCATACACCCACACACTCTTATAGCTGCAGACTAGAGGCCTTCACGGGTCCTAAAAGTAAAACATAGAGACCAGTTCCGAAATGGACCTGGGGCTGTCTCATAGAGATCCATTCCGAATGGACCCGAGGAAAACTAAACCTGTTCCGTATAGACCTGGTAGGATCCAGACCCGGTCCGATCAGAGTGAGGGAAGCAGCAAAAAAGTGAATTTTTAAGCTATTTTATTAACCGGAGTTGATAAAGTGCAAGGGAGAGGAGTTTGAGAGAGGTGACGCTCTAGCAGGGGTCGTACTGTGTGTGTAGGCTAATGTGAGTGTGATCAAGTGACACGGAACAGGGAGGAGGGTGGCAGAGATGAGAGACAGCAACCTACCAAGCAGACTCGCGCTATAGTAGATTAATAGCTGCCATAGCTAGGTGATTTATCATCCAATATGATTACGTAGTAACTGTCTTGACTGCATCAAACCATGAGAAGCTAGTTAAGCTAGCAGCTAGCTAGGCTAATTGATGCAGCGTGCTCTTTCTCGTCCTACAGCTACAGCTACAAACAACAACAACACCATTCAGAATATAAAGTAGCAGTCTATCTGTTGGCTCTTGGTCGTTGTAGCTTATCCTTCTCTTTTAACTTTAAATTCCATCATTTTAATTCCATCTTCCATTGATTAGATATCTCCTAAGTTTTTCCCCACATGGAGGCTCCATGACTGTAGCCTGTTGCCACTTTGATGACTTATGATGGGCCAACAACAACAAGCTACATGGGCCACTCCTGTGAAAAGCAAAGAGCAGCAGCATAAATGATCAACTTCTCTCTCTCTCTCTCTACTGAAGCAGTTGTGTTCGGATCTGTATGGGTCCTTCCGGACAAGTCAGTTCAAATTACACATAGGCGAGACCCGTGACAATCATATCAGATCTGACCCAGACTCGTGACATTTTTTWGAATTCTGGATCCGCTCGGGTCCCGGGTCGGATCCCGGGTATTCAGGTACGGGTGGATCCATGAAGACCTCTACTGCAGACACACTCTAAATCTCTCGATGTTCTCTATATAACACCAGCATGCATGCGCACACACACACACCACATGTATAAACACAACGCGCTCCTACCTGAAAAGCGTGCAGCCCTGCCGTTGCTCCTGTGCACCGATCCCAGACTATCTGTTGTACAAGGTCAGAATACTGATAACGTTTTACACACACACACACACACACACACACCACACCACACACACACACACACGTCCACACACACACAACAGACAAGATAGTGCATGGTGTTAAGAACTAGTAGACGTGTGGTTTGATGCAGTGTATGAATGTGCATCTCAATGCTGCCCAGTTCGCTCCAGAACAACACTAATTACTGCCTCATTAACCACTGATGGAGGTGCTGCTCTCCACTGTGTGTGTGTGTCGCGCGCACGCAGCGTACATGCAAAGATTGTTTGTGGTGTGTAAAGAGTGTGTTCGTGTGTGCGTGCATGTCCTTGTGTGTGTGAGTGTGTGTGTGAGTGTGTGTGTGAGTGTGTGTGTGAGTGTGTGTGTGAGTGTGTTGTGAGTGAGTGTGTGTGTGAGTGTGGTGTGTGTGTGTGTGTGTGTGTGTGATGTGTGTGAGTGTGTGTGTGTGTGTGTGTGAGTGTGAGTGTGTGTGTGAGTGTGTGTGAGTGTGTGTGTGAGTGTGTGTTGTGAGTGTGTGTGTGATGTCTGTGTGTGTGTGTGTGTGAGTGTGGAGTGTGTGTTGAGTGTGTGTGTGAGTGTGTTGAGTGGTTGTGGGATGTGTGTGTGTGGGTGTTGTGTTGAGTGTGTTGAGTGTGTCGTTGTGAGTGTGTTGTGTAGTGTGTGTGTAGTGTGTTGTGTGTGTGATGTGTGTGTGAGTGTGTGTGTGGAGTGTGTGTGTGTCACCTCCAGAAGGAGAAGTCCATTAAGTTGACTCCTTTTGCTGCTAACTGCAACATGTCTACTATATGGTAATGATGCTCCATGTCAACCATCCCTCCCCTCCCTCCCTCGCTGCCCAGACACACAGAGAAGAATCTTCAAAAGCACTGAATTCACACTGTGTGCCTGTTGCAATGTGTTCCTTGCGCTGTCCTTCAACAGTAAAAGTGGCAATGTTGCAGGGAACACCTTCAAGAAAAGAGAACAATTCCACACTACTGTACCATAGAATTACGTGAGAGGAGAGAGCCACGGTTTTATTCACACACAACACACACACACACACACACACACACACACACACACACACACACACACACACACACACACACACACACACACACACACACACACACACCACACACACACACACACACACACACACAACAACACACCACACACACACAACACACACACAACACACACACAGACACACACACACACACACACACACACACAAAGTGCCTTTACCAGTATAGATAAGGGACTCCTTCAACAATAGCACTGCCTGTTTAAGAATGGGCATGGAGATACAGGGAGTTAGTATCAGTGACAAGCAGTGTGGCCATGTCACTGTCGTGGCCAGCGGTGCAGGTTATATTTAGCTCCCTATCTCCCAAATAGGACTCTCTATGCACACAGTCGCCTAGCAGAGCTGGCTGTTTCTGAGGAGAGCAACAGGCGACTGGAAGCTGCCGCCGCCATTCTGTGTCTGGACAGTGGAGGAACATTGTGGTCTGATCTGTATGACTCTTCTGCCCTCTCCTCTGCCCCACTTCTGCTAGAATCTCCAGGTTGCTTGATCTCCTCTTTCTTTCTTTCTTTTCTTCTTTTCTTTCCTTTCTTTCTTTCTTTCTTTCTTTCTTTCTTTCTTTTCTTTCTTTCTTTCTTTCTTTCTTTCTTTCTCCTCCCGTTCTCTTTGTTCACCCTTCTCCTATTCTCTCCTGTTTTGAGAGACAGAAGGAGGATGATGGGTAATGCGTTGCGTGTGCCTTGTTTTCAAAGGCAGTGTGTGATAGTACTGCGTGTTTGATGCTACATTACATCAGACTATGTCTCTCGGCTCCTGTCTGGATGGGGACGATGGAAGAACAGAGAGAGAGGGAGGAAGAGAAGGATGATGGAAGGGAGGAAGAGAAGATAGAAGAAGGAGGAAGAGAGAATAGAGAGGAAGGGAGGAAGAGAAGAATAGTGAGAGGGAAGGGAAGAGAAGAATAGAGAGGCAGGAGGAAGAGAAGATAGAGGGGAAGGAGGAAGAGAAGATAGAAGGGAGGAAGAGAGAAGAAAGAGAGGGGGAGGAAGAGAAGGATAGAGAGGGGGAGGAAAGAAAAATAGAGAGGGAAGGAAGGAAGAGAAGGAGTAGATAGGGAAGGCAGGAAGGAAGGATGAGAGAGGGGAGGGAGGAAGAGAAGCGGATGAGAGGGGAGGAGAAGAGAGGAGAGGAGAGAAGGGGGAGGGAGGGAGAGGGGAGAGAGAAGGGAGAGGAGAGAGAGGAGGAGAGAGAGGGGGAGGGAGGAGAGAGAAGAGAAGGAGGAGTAAGGAGAGGGAAGGAAGGGATGGCAGAAAGAGGGAGAGAGAAGGGGGAGGGAGGAAGAGAGGGAGAGAGAAGGGGGAGGGAGAGGAGAGTGGAAGAACATAGAGATGTTCTTACTCCCATAAACACACACAAATGCAGATGACATCAGGATTGCTGGCCCAGGCACACCGGTTTGTGTCAACAATTGCAATGCTGCTGGGCTCAACAGTTTCCTGTGTGTATCACCACCCAAAGATATCCAGCCAACCTGACACAACTGTGGGGAGCACTGGAGTCAACATGGGCCAGCATCCCTGTCGAACATTTTCGACACCTTGTAGAGTCCATTCCCCAATATTATTGAGGCTGTTCTGAGGGCAAAAGGGGYTGGGTTTAACCTAATATTAGAATGGTGTTCCTAAAGGTGGCAGGGGATGCAGGTAGCCTAGTGGTTAGAGCGTTGGACTAGTAAGTGGAAGGTTGCAAGATCGAATCACCAAGGTGAAAATCTGTTAAGAACAAGGCAGTTAACCCACTGTTCCTAGGCCGTCATTGAAAATAAGAATTTGTTCTTCAATGTCTTGCCTTGGTATTCTCAGTGTAGTTGTGAACAGCATGTTTGCTTTCTAAATAAGTTCTAGGGGTGGACAGAGTGTGTGTGAGGTGTGCGTACGAGAGTCAAAGTATGTGTGATGTGTCCATGTAATATGAAGTGTTCATGTTGTGTGTTTGTGCGCGTGTGCACGCTTGCGTGTGTGTGCTTGGGGGTGGTGGAGATTTTAAGGCCACTGTTCACCTGTGGAGGTCTGTCTGTCTTATTTATGTGGATCAGTGTGTGTAGCCGGTGTGAGCAGGGCTCATCTTTAATGCATGTTCTTCTGTGTGGGCCAGCTACTCCCCCCTCAACCAGAGTACCTGCTGCTACAGCCCTGCTGCTACAGCCCTGCTGCTACAGCTCTGCTGCTTCATACTGCACACACACTGGGAGGGAGGGGAGAACTCTACCTGCTCACTCACACACACACACATAAATACACGCACGCACGCACGCACGCACACACACACACACACACACCACTTAATTACACGCACACACACGCACACACGCACACGCACGCACGCACACACATAAATACACATACGCACGCACACACACACATAAATACACATACGCACGCACACACACACACACGCATGCACGCACGCACACACACACACACGCACGCACAGCACGTACGCACGCATAATGTTCTCAT
>NW_019944824.1:0-1221 GCF_002910315.2 Salvelinus sp. IW2-2015 | reverse complement strand
CACACACACACACACGCATGCACGCACGCACACACACACACACGCACGCACGCACGTACGCACGCATAAATGTTCTCATCTCCCTTCCCCCTCCTTACTATTCTCTCTCATCCTCCTCTACGCCCAGGTTTAGCACGATTTCAGCAGAAAGCTGTGGGTAGCTGTGAATACCACAGGCTGTCTATCAGTGGGTTTAACCTGGGACAGGCAGGGGAGAGCAGGGGAATGGGGGATATGAGACACACAACAAAAAGAAGAAAAGATCAAGGAGGTGAAGAGGAGAAGGACAATTCGAGGAGGAGAGAGTGATGGTAATAGTAGGAGTGGAGGAGAACTCTTAGTAATGATTCAGAATGAATGACAGTGTTCCATGCTTCCTTTGCCTCTTGGTTCGGCTCTTGCAAATTTAGCATGGGCTAACATCACTGAGAACCATTACAATGTCTGGACATACCATATAACAGGGCTATTCAGATCTAAGCCTGGGGGTCCGGAGTACTGCTCGTTTTCTTATTCTACCTGTTCATTAAGCAGAGGGATCACTCCAGATCCAAGGTCAAATTTGCTGTTTGTTCAGGTCCCCAGGACGTTTAGAGACGGCATCAAAACCGGCCACTAAGTGCAGAATACAAACTAAAAACCAATGCCCTGGGCTGGGATTGAACCCATGGTTTACAGAGCCAGAGCTTAGACTACTCCACCATCTGTCCTCAATGACTTAACAAGCTCAGTCGGAATTAATGTCTAAAGTTGTAACCTTACACCAAACCTTAATTCTTAACTTAACCAGTTGGAATTAATGCCTAAACATTTGTGTGCCTAAATGTAACGTTTGTCACAGAAATTCGGGAGATGAAGTTAGTTTACTCGTCATAAATAGGCATTTGTCCAAGGACGTCAGGACATGAAGTCAGACTGTGATGTCTTCTTGAATGAATTGCACCCATCTGGAGTCCCAGGTCTAAATTGGTCCTTGATTAGAGGGGAAGAATGACAATCAGCAGCGGAACTGGCTTCAAGGTCCAGATTTGAATTTGCCTGCCGTATAACATATGAATAAATCCTGTGTTGTCTTGTTGATGTTTACCCACATTGTGTGAAACAGCTAACATAAGAATCATCGAATATTGACTGCAGTAGTGCAGTAGAATCAGCTTCAACTCCATTAGCAGAGAGGACGTCCCTCTGGTGTGGCTCCTGACAGACAGACAGACAGACAGA
>NW_019944823.1:4353-60315 GCF_002910315.2 Salvelinus sp. IW2-2015 | reverse complement strand
CACATTTTATTGGAGGCTAAATGCAGATAATAATTTAGGTGGTCAAAATACATTTTGTGAAGGATTGATTTTGAGTTTAGTTTATTAAAGGTTTCAGGAAACCGAAATAACCCCAGAGGAAGAAGGAGGTTAGGATTAGTCCTTTGAAGAGGCAGATAGGCTTCAGTTGAATGGCCCTATATTTAGGATCCAGGGAATGACTTCACTCAGACAAGTACAGGAGCTAGCGTGAATGAACTAGCGTGAATAAACTAACGTGAATAAACTAGCGTGAATAAACTAGCGTGAATAAACTAGCGTGAATAAACTAACGTGAATAAACTAACGTGAATAAACTAACGTGAATAAACTAACGTGAATAAACTAACGTGAATAAACTCCTGAGTTTTGTCGTTTCAGTTCAAACAAACTATCTAGAATCATATTGTAATTATGACTCTTTCATTAGTCAGTTACGTAATGGCTATAATGTCAGAGATTAGAGTGAGACTGTGTGTGTGTGTGCATTTTCATTGACCAAACTGACATTAAACAGGCAAGCCGAGGCATTACCTCACCAGCCCTTCAAAAAAATACAAGTGAAAAAGTAAACTTCTGAAGCTCTTCAAGAGGGCCCAGAATGCACCACAGTAGTGGTTGAACAGAAAACCCCCCCTGATGTTCCGTCGGTCCCCAAAGGGCCGTCGACATAGCTTTGTGCAAGAGGGGGAAACATGCCATGGTAATAAACCAAAACACTCTTTATATAACCGTATAAATGATGTTATGTGATGCAATTCAATAAAATAGTCTTAATGAATACAGAATTATACTGTATTAACAAATACTAAAAGGAGAAGTTGTGCTTCTTTAAATAAAATATTGACAAAGGCCTTGTTTACACCTGGGACATGTTCTGTTCCACGTGCCCAGGTGGGAATGTTTTGGGATAGGCCAATATTGTACGGCGCTCTGGATAAGAGCGTCTGCTAAATGACAGGAAGTGACTTCTCACTACCTATCTGCTGACATCCCTATAACCCAATCACCGTCTCCCTTCTATTTCTCTCTGGGCCACTGTCTCTGCTTTCCTCTAAATCTGATAGATCCAGAGTAGAAATACAAGAGTTAGTCCACCATGGAAGATCAGAGAGCATGCAGGTCTAACTAGTGTCCTGTCCTGTCGTGTCGTTAGTCCACCATGGAAGATCAGAGAGGCTGCAGGTCTAACTAGTGTCCTGTGTGTCGTTAGTCCACCATGGAAGATCAGAGAGGCCTGCAGGTCTAACTAGTGGTCCTGTCGTTAGTCCACCGTGGAAGATCAGAGAGGCTGCAGGTCTAACTAGTGTCCTGCACTGTCGTTAGACACCATGGAAGATCAGAGAGCCTGCAGGTCTAACTAGTGTCCTGTCCTGTCATTAGTCCACCATGGAGAATCAGAGAGCCTGCAGGTCTAACTAGTGTCCTGTCGTTAGTCCACCATGGAAGATCAGAGAGGCTGCAGATCTAACTAGTGTCCTGTCCTGTCGTTACTCCACCATGGAAGATCAAGAGGGCTGCAGGTCTACTAGTGTCCTGTCCTGTCATTAGTCCACCATGGAGAATCAGAGAGCCTGCAGGTCTAACTAGTGTCCCCAGTCCACCTGGCCGTGCTGCTGCTCCAGTTTCAACTGTTCTGCCTGCGGCTATGGAACCCTGACCTGTTCACCGGATGTGCTACCTGTCCCAGACCTGCTGTTTTCAACTCTCTAGAGACCGCAGGAGCGGTGAGATATCTTAATGATCGGCTATGAAAAGTCAACTGACTTTACTCCTGAGGTGCTGACTTGTTACTGTCACGTTCTGACCATAGTTATTTGTGTTTCTTTGTTTTAGTGTTGGTCAGGACGTGAGCTGAGTGGGCATTCTATGTTGTGTGTTCTAGTTTTCGCGTTTTTCTATGTTTGGCCTGATATGGTTCTCAATCAGAGGCAGGTGTTAGTCATTGTCTCTGATTGGGAACCATATTTAGGTAGCCTGTTTTGTGTTGGGTTTTGTGGGTGGTTGTTTTCTGTCTTTGTGTCTATGCACCAGATAGGACTGTTTCGGTTTTTCACATTTGTTGTTTTTGTATTTGTAGTGTTTATGTTCTTTATTAAACATGATGAACACTAACCACGCTGCGCTTTGGTCCTCTCCTTTGTCCACAGAAGAAAGCCGTTACAGAACCACCCACCAAAATAGGACCAAGCAGCGTGGCAACGGGCAGGAGCAGGAGAGGCAGCAATGTCAGGAAAAATGGACTTGGGAGGACGAGTTGGACGGAAAAGGACCCTGGGCAGAGCTGGAGGCAGCGAAAGCAGAGAGGCGGCATTTTGAGGAGCTAGCTCGGCAGCAGAATCTGGATTATARCACTTGGGAGGAGATAGACAGGTGGTCGATCGATCCAGAGAGAGTGCCGGATCCTGCCTGGGATTCGCTGGAGCAGTGCGAGGAGGGATACCGGCGAATGAGGTTAGCACGACGGCGCGGTAGGAAGCACGAGAGGCAGCCCCCCCKAAAAAAWTTGGAGGGGGGAACACGGGGAGTGTGGCGAAGTCAGGTAGGAGACCTGCGGCAACTTCCCGTGCTTACCGTGGAGAGCGAGAGTACGGGCAGACACCGTGTTATGCGGAAGAGCGCACGGTGTCTCCTGTACGTGTGCATAGCCCGGTGCGGTACATCCCAGCTCCTCGTATCGGCCGGGCTAGAGTGGGCATCGAGCCAGGTGCCATGAAGCCGGCTCAACGCATCTGGTCTCCAGTGCGTCTCCTCGGGCCGGTGTACATGGCACCAGCCTTACGCATGGTGTCCCCGGTTCGCCAGCACAGCCCAGTGCGGGCTATTCCACCTCGCCGCACTGGCCTGGCTACGGGGAGCATTCAACCAGGTAAGGTTGGGCAGGCTCGGTGCTCAAGAGCTACAGTGCGCCTTCACGGTCCAGTCTATCCGGTGCCACCTCCTCGCAGCAGCCCTCCGGTGCCGGCACCACGTACCAGGGCTCCAGTTCCAGCACCCAGCACTCGCCCAGTGGTGCGTGTCTCCAGTCCGGTACCACCAGTTCCGGCACCACGCACCAGGCCTACTGTGCGCCTCAGCAGGCCAGAGTCTGCCGTCTGTCCAGCGCTGTCTGAGCTGCCCGTCTGCCCAGCGCCGCCTGCGCTGCCCGTCTGCCCAGCGCCGTCTGAGCTGCCTGTCTGCCCAGCGCCGTCTGAGCTGCCCACCGCCGTCTGAGCTGCCCGTCTGCCCAGCGCCATCTGAGCTGCCCGTCTGCCCAGCGCCARCTGAGCCGCCTGCGCTGCCTGTCTACGCCAGCGCCATCTGAGCCGCCCGTCTGCCCAGCGCCATCTGAGCCGCCCGTCTGCCCAGTGCCATCTGAGCCGCCCGTCTGCCCAGTGCCATCTGAGCCGCCCGTCTGCCCAGGTTCTCAATCAGAGGCAGGTGTTAGTCATTGTCTCTGATTGGGTACCATATTTAGGTAGCCTGTTCTGTGGGTGGTTGTTTTCTGTCTTTGTGTCTATGCACCAGATAGGACTGTTTCGGTTTTTCACATTTGTTGTTTTTGTATTTGTAGTGTTCACGTTTATGTTCTTTATTAAACATGATGAACACTAACCACGCTGCGCTTTGGTCTGATCCTTCGTCCACAGAAGAAAGCAGTTACAGTTGCACCCTCAACAACTACTGTGATTATTATTATTTGACCATGCTGGTCATTTATGAACATTTGAACATCTTGGCCATGTTCTGTTATAATCTCCACCCGGCACAGCCAGAAGAGGACTGGCCACCCCTCATAGCCTGGTTCCTCTCTAGGTTTCTTCCTAGGTTTTGGCCTTTCTAGGGAGTTTCTACACCTGCATTGCTTGCTGTTTGGGGTTTAAGACTGGGTTTCTGTATAGCACTTTGAGATATTAGCTGATGTAAGAAGGGCTATATAAATACATTTGATTTGATTTATCCTGTTGTTAGACCACCATGGAAGATCAGAGAGCCTGCAGGTCTAACTAGTGTCCTGTCGTTATTATTAATGAGGCTGTGTGTTTAAGACAGGGGGGAATCAGACACGTATTAATGAGGCGTGAGGACAAACACAGATCAACTGTGTTTTTAAAGAGTCTAAACTAAATATTAGTCCCTATTCCCTATAGTTCACTACTTTAGACCAGAGCCATATGGTCAGTATTAGTTCACTACTTTAGACCAGAGCTCTATGGTCAGTATTAGTTCACTACTTTAGACCAGAGCCCTATGGTCAGTATTAGTTCACTACTTTAGACCAGAGCCCTATGGTCAGTATTAGGGCACTACTTTAGACCAGAGCCCTATGGTCAGTATTAGGGCACTTTATAGGGAATAGGGTGCCATTTTGGATTTAGCTTAAATGTTGAAGACCTGACTCTCATGCCCCTAGTTGGACCCCCGACTCTCCCCTTCAACAACACACGCCGTTAGAGGTTAATGCTTCTGACCTGAAACAAATTATTAAGGACTTTCTCACGTTGACAGGAGCTTTCAAAGCCTGTTGGTTACGGACGTCTCTGAGGGGCAGCAAAGTGAAAAGAACGCCATCCATTTCAACGGGCTTCCTATTCAGTCAGCAGCATAGTGGGAATACTGACTCTTCATGTACAGAAGACGCGTCTTTCTTTGAGCGTCTAATGTCAATTCAGACCCATTTAAGGCGAACACTGATATTTTCTTTCTTATGATTGTTTTTTTWATTTTCCATATGTACACAATATAACCATTAATTTTCCTGTTTGCTTCATCATTAGTGAACTGGATATCATTATAAAGACCAGCGTTTAGTTTTCTCCCGCACGTGTTCTACACTCCGTTTGTTGTTTTTCTGAAATAGTTTTAATTAAATAGTTTTTTATTCATAGTTCAATTTTGTAATGCAACGGATTCCGCGACGCGGTCAGCCTTTATGGCTGGGACCGCAAGTTCGTGTCCCGTATTCCTGTTAAGTAGCAGTTAGCCGCTAGCCATCATGAAAACAGAGCAGGCTAATGCTAGCAGTGCTAGCCCACCGGTGGTTTTATCCACGGCTGGGCACAAATGTGTCAGGTGTGAGATGATTTCCACACAATCACCAGATAGAGATGGAAAACGGACAGGGATTTGTCTGCTCTGAATGCCATCAAGCATCTTGGGGAAGAGATCCTCTGGCTGTTAGCTCGGCTGAGAGAAAAGGATAACCTGCTTTCTAGGTACACCGACCTTGCTGTAACCCAGGCAACCCAATCTCAGTTTTAAATGCCTCCTAAAGCTGTCGATGAGTCATGGCGGCGTTGATTTGTCCCAATCCAACAGACAGACGTCCAGCTTAACTCCGAGGCCCATGGGAGACTGGACACTCGTAAGGCGTATGAGATCGGGGAGGCAGTCTGACCACCCTTTGTCTATCTGAGAAGATCCGCTCCAGCTATCAAACAGCTTTGCTGAGACGGAACTACCAGCCCCGGGAGTCAGCATAGATCCTYGGTGTATACCACCAGCCGGTGGCCGCCCATTGGCACATTTTCCCACGTCCACCACAGTTCAGCAAGTCGCTTCCCCATCGGATTCCATCAAGACCATCATAAATGTGGGCAGCTCGATGGTGAGAGATTTTTGGCCTGCCTGCGATCTGTGGACCGAACAAGGTCCACTGTCACCCAGGAGCCTATGTCCATGACATCAACTCTTTCCTGCCCACAGTTCTGGCCAACTACTCCAATGTAGACACCATCATCACTCACGTAGGTTTTTAACAAACGTTGTTTTAGGCAATTTGAGGTACTGATGAAGGACTACTATTTCTGATCCTCTTCCATGCTACCGATGGATTTGGAACGTTTAAGCCCACTCTTGCCCTTAACGAATACCTTAAGAAACTTTGCGATGACAGTKATGTCTCTTTTTGTGACAATATTAATTTGCTGTAAGAGCCACCAGCATTTCTTTTAAAGAGACGGGATTTACCCTAACCACATGCGTTCCAGGATCATTTCCAACAACAAACTGTTTTAGAAACTGACAGACAGGGTCTGGTAGTGCTCCCGTCCCAGCAACATCAAACTGTTTTAGAGACTGAGAGACAGGGTCAGGTAGGGCTCCAGTCCCAGCAACATCAAACTGTTTTAGAGACTGACGGACAGGGTCTGGTAGTGCTCCAGTCCCAGCAACATCTAACTGTTTTAGAGACTGACAGACAGGGTCTGGTAGTGCTCCAGTCCCAGCAACATCAAACTGTTTTAGAGACTGACAGACAGGGTCTGGTAGTGCTCCAGTCCCAGCAAACATCAAACTGTCTATAGAGACTGACAGACTGGGTCTGGTTGTGCTCCAGCTCTCCCTATCAGAATAACCAACAGAGGACTTGTAAATCATATCAACTCCTGTAGAAATGGCAATATGGTTATTGTGAGTAACCGAATTTATGTTCCTTTAACTCTGCAAGTTGATTGGATGTTTCTCACTGAAACATGGCTGTCATCAGACTGTAGTTCTTATTGAAGTCTCCCCCCCATTGGACTACAAATGTTCATACTCTATGAGAAAAGGGATAAAGGGAAAGTCTCTATTTATACTAACGCTCTCAGCTGTAAGGACATTTCGTTTGGCAACTTTGGGTCTTTTGAGCATCATGTTATACTGTTTAAATGTCAGCCACCAGAGCATCATGCTATACTGTTTAAATGTCAGCCACCAGTGCTGGCCATCACCCTGTATAGGCCTCCAAACCACTGCCCCACTTTKTTTACTGATTTCTCTGAACTATTGTCTATTGTCCTTGAGAACTATGATAAAATCATTGTGTTGGGTGATTTTAATATTCATGTTGACAAAGAGACTGACTCCAAGGCCATTGAATGTATGAATCTTTTGAGCTCTATAGACTTTATCTAATATGTTACTGGGCCCACCCATAACCACAGCCATACTCTGGACCTGGTTATTACCAAGGGGNCTGGGCCCACCCATAACCACAGCCATACTCTGGACCTGGTTATTACCAAGGGGCTTTCTACTGGGCCCACCCATAACCACAGCCATACTCTGGACATGGTTATTCCCAAGGGGCTTTCATTGGTCACGCTCAAAAAAAGACTTGAGTCCATCTGAGTAACACGTGGAAAGAACAGGACTACTTTTTAATTTCTCAAAAGAAAAACATCAACCAAATTCTAAAGACTGTTGACATCTAGTGGAAGCCATAGGAACTGCAACCAGATTCCTATTAAAAAGAGCTTCCCATAGAAACCTAATGGAAAACAGATTGACCTCAAAACATTTTTTCCCTGGATGGATTGTGCTCGGGGTTTCGCCTGCCAAATCAGTTATATTATACTCACAGACATTATTCAAACAGTTTTAGAAACTTCAGAGTGTTTTCTATCTAAATATACTATAATATGCATATCCTAGCTTCTGGGCCTGAGTATCATGCAGTTTACTTTGGGCACGCTTTTCATCCGGACGTGAAAATAGTGCCCCCTATCCAAGAGAGGATAAAGGAAGCTATTTGTTCTGATACATACGAAGACCAGTGGGAAACGATGATGCTGCAACATTATCACTTTCTCGGAATATAAACTGAACAAAAATATAAAACGCAACATGTAAAGTGTTGGTCCCATGTTTCATGGKGCTAAAATAAAAGATACCAGAAATGTTCCATACTCACAAAAAGCGTGTTTCTCTCAAATTTGGTTGCACAAATTTGTTTACATTCCTATTAGTGAGCATTTCTCCTTTGTCAAGATAATCCATCCACCAAGTGTGGCATATAAAGAAGCTGATTAAACAGCATGATCATTACACAGGTGCACCTTGTGCTGAGCCCACTAAAATGTGCAGTTTGACACAGTGCCACAGATGACTCAAGTTTTAAATGAAGTGWGCAATTGGCATGCTGACTGCAGGAATGTCCAATAAGGCTGTTATCGTTGAATTGAGTTTTTAATGTCTCTACCATAAGCCGCCTCCAACATCATTTTAGAGAATTTGGCAGTACGTCCAACCGACCACGTGTAACCACACCAGCCCAGGACCTCCACATCCGGCTTCTTCACCTGCGGGATCGTCTGAGGAGGGGAAGGATGGGGGCTCCCATGTGGGGAGGCCTGGCTCCCAAGTGGGTGGGCCATGTTGACTCCAACGCGTCACGTTCCCACAGTTGTGTCAAGTTGGCTGGATGTCCTTTGGGTGGCGGGCCATTCTTGATACACACGGGGAAAACGGTTGAGTGTGAAAAACTCATCAGCTTTGCAGATCTTGACACAAACCGGTGTACTGGCACCTACTACCATACCCCGTTCAAAGGCACTTAAATACTTTGTCTTGCCCATTCACCCTCTGAATGGCACATATACATAATCCATGTCTCAATTTTCTCAAGGCTTAAAAATCCTTCTTTAACCTGTCTCCTCTCCTTCATCTACACTGATTGAAGTGGATTTAACAAGTGACATCAATAAGGGATCATGGCTTTCACCTGGACTCACCTGGTCAATTTAGCTTACAATTGGCTCATTCATCCCCACTCCTCTCCCCTGTAACTATTCCCCAGGTTMTTGCTGTAAATATATAAGGTATTCTCAAACTAGGGTATGCCACATAAAAATTAAAAATATTTAAAAAAATTCTTCACATTTTCAAACAGTCCATTTATATTTTCCAACGGGGCTATACATTTGGGTGAGGTTTTTTTCTCACCTGAGTAGCCCAAAATAAAATTAAACCATCTAATAACAACATAGTGTCAAATACAGGTAGCCAAGTCAAATAATTAARATCCAATCACAACCGTTACTTTCTCGCGGGAATTCCACTAACGGTCCGTATGTAGCCAAACGTAGCTGCTGCTCATGTTGGTATCTGTACTGATGGAGCAACAGCCATGACAGGGAGACACAGTGGAGTGGTAAGAGAGGAGATACAATGTTTCCAGACACTGCCATTACACCTCCCCCCAATGGGAAAAGGAGGGAGTGACTGGCACACAGACATTGTGGAGACAAGTAATTGGTTCCCCATTAATCATGCCATCCCTTCACGTGGTTTAAGAATAGGTAAAGACACATTCACATATGAAGACAATGTTCCATTCTGTTCTCTTCCCTTTCTGATATTCTGCATAGCACCAGGGGCATGTGAAAGACAAGCCTGACCTCTCCCCTCTCTGGGCCCCAGGTGACTGAGCCCTAGCTGAGGGAGGAAGTGCAACTGCCAACACTATAGTCCAAAGGGATACATTCTAATGACAAGTATCTCACATAAGCATATTATATAAATAAAATATCTTATTTATCTATGTTACCCAACTAATTCTGATTAATCCGCCACATAACACGTGTGCAAGCAGTTGCTCTCGACGCCACTTGGGTATACTGCAGCATCCACCGAGAGGCTCTTGCTGCCAAGGGAATGCCTGACAGCTTGAAAGACTACAGTGAAAATGGTTAACTTTGTTAAAGCAAGGCCCCTGAACTCTCGTGTATTGTCTGCGCTATGCAATGATATGGGCAGCGACCATGTAACGCTTTTACAGCATACAGAAATGCGCTGGTTATCAAGGAGCAAAGTATTGACACGTTTTTTTGAATTGAGAGACGAGCTTAAAGTTTTCTCCTGTTCCTGGTTAATGAGATGTCTAGGAACTGTAGAATCTGCTCCTTGTCTTCCTGACCATGGATCTCTAACAAAGTCCTGATCTCTAACGGTACAGTCCTGATCTCTAACAGTACAGTCCTGATCTCTACCAGAACAGTCCTGATCTCTACCAGGCACAGTCCTGATCTCTACCAGAACAGTCCTGATCTCTACCAGTACAGTCCTGATCTCTAACAGTACAGTCCTGATCTCTACCAGTACAGTCCTGATCTCTAACAGTACAGTCCTGATCTCTAACAGTACAGTCCTTATCTCTAACAGTACAGTCCTGATCTCTACCAGGACAGTCCTGATCTCTACCAGGACAGTCCTGATCTCTAACGGTACAGTCCTGATCTCTAACAGAACAGTCCTGATCTCTAACAGTACAGTCCTGATCTCTACCAGAACAGTCCTGATCTCTAACGTACAGTCCTGATCTCTAACAGAACAGTCCTGATCTCAACAGAACAGTCCTGATTCTACAGAACAGTCCTGATCTCTAACAACAGTCCTGATCTCTAACAGAAACAGTCCTGATCTCTAACGGTACAGTCCTGATCTCTAACAGAACAGTCCTGATCTCTACAGAACAGTCCTGATCTCTAACAGTACAGTCCTGATCTCTAACGTACAGTCCTGATCTCTAACAGACAGTCCTGATCTCTAACAGAACAGTCCTGATCTCTAACAGTACAGTCCTGATCTCTAACAGAACAGTCCTGATCTCTAAGAGTACAGTCCTGATCTCTACCAGAACAGTCCTGATCTCTACAGTACAGTCCTGATCTCTACCAGGACAGTTCCTGATCTCTAACAGTACAGTCCTGATCTCTAACAGTACAGTCCTGATCTCTAACGGTACAGTCCTGATCTCTAACGTAACAGTCCTGATCTCTAACAGAACAGTCCTGATCTCTACCAGACAGTCCTGATCTCATCGGACAGTCCTGATCTCTAACAGGACAGTCCTGATCTCTAACAGTACAGTCCTGATCCTCTAACGCGTTACAGTCCTGATCTCTACCAGTACAGTCCTGATCTCTACCAGGACAGTCCTGATCTCTACCAGACAGTCCTGATCTCTACCAGTACAGTCCTGATCTCTAACAGTACAGTCCTGATCTCTAACGTACAGTCCTGATCTCTACCAGTACAGTCCTGATCTCTACCAGGACAGTCCTGATCTCTACCAGAACAGTCCTGATCTCTACCAGTACAGTCCTGATCTCTACAAACAGTCCTGATCTACCAGTACAGTCCTGATCTCTACCAGGACAGTCCTGATCTCCTAACAGTACAGTCCTGATCTCTAACAGTACAGTCCTGATCTCTAAACGGTACAGTCCTGATCTCTACAGTACCAGTCCTGATCTCTACCAGGACAGTCCTGATCTCTACCAGAACAGTCCTGATCTCTACAGTACAGTCCTGATCTCTACCAGGACAGTCCTGATCTCTACCAGAACAGTCCTGATCTCTAACAGTACCGTCCTGATCTCTAACGGTACAGTCCTGATCTCTAACGGAACAGTCCTGATCTCTACCAGGACAGTCCTGATCTCTACCAGTACAGTCCTGATCTCTAACAGTACAGTCCTGATCTCTAACAGTACAGTCCTGATCTCTAACAGTACAGTCCTGATCTCTAACAGAACAGTCCTGATCTCTAACAGTACAGTCCTGATCTCTAACAGAACAGTCCTGATCTCTAACGGTACAGTCCTGATCTCTACCAGGACAGTCCTGATCTCTACCAGGACAGTCCTGATCTCTACCAGGACAGTCCTGATCTCTACCAGAACAGTCCTGATCTCTACCAGGACAGTCCTGATCTCTACCAGAACAGTCCTGATCTCTAACAGTACATCCTGATCTCTAACAGTACATCCTGACTCTAACAGTACAGTCCTGATCTCTACAAACAGTCTGACTCTACAGAACAGTCCTGATCTCTAACAGAACAGCCTGATCTCTAACGTACAGTCCTGATCTCTAACAGAACAGTCCTGATCTCTACCAGGACAGTCCTGATCTCTACCAGAACAGTCCTGATCTCTACCAGTACAGTCCTGATCTCTAACAGTACAGTCCTGATCTCTACCAGGACAGTCCGATCTCTACCAGGACAGTCCTGATCTCTACCAGGACATCCTGATCCTAACGAAAAGTCCTGATCTCCAACAGAACAGTCCTGATCTCCAACAGAACAGTCCTGATCTCCAACAGAACAGTCCTGATCTCCTCCAGTGATGATCCATGCACGAAGCCTCCAGTGATGATCCATGGCACGAAGCCTCCATTGATGATCCATGGCAAGAAGCCTCCAGTGATGATCCATGGCACGAAGCCTCCAGTGATGATCCATGGCAAAGAAGCCTCCAGTGATGATCCATGGCACGAAGCCTCCAGTGATGATCCATGGCACGAAGCCTCCAGTGAATCCATGGCACAAAGCCTCCTGTGTCTCTCCACTCCAGTGACGCCCTTCAGTCCGGAGCCTCCAGCAACGATCCCCAGTCCGGGAGCCTCCAGCGTCGATCCCCAGTCCGGAGTCTCCCTCCTGTCCGGAGCTGCCAGAGTCGCCCCCTGTCCGGAGCTGCCAGAGTCCTGAGTCCGCTTAGGTTTTGGCCAGAGTCCACACCTTTGGGGGGGGGGGGGGGGGGAAATACTGTCACGCCCTGACCTTAGAGATCATTTTTAGTCTCTATTTTGGTGGTCAGGACGTGAGTTGGGGTGGGCATTCTATGTTTTTGTTCTATGTTGTCTATTTCTATGTGTTTGGCCGGGTGTGGTTCTCAATCAGAGGCAGCCGTCTATCGTTGTCTCGATTGAGAACCATACTTAGGTAGCCTTTTCCCACCTGGTGTTTGTGGGTAGTTGTTTTCTGTTTTGTGTTGTGTCACCTGACAGACTGTTTCATTTCTTACATTCTCTTTGTTATTTTGTTTCGTGTTCTGTTATAATAAATTAACATGGACACCTACCACGATGCGTTTGGTCCGATCCTGACTACTCTTCATCAGACGAAGAGGATCGTTACACACTGTAAAGCCCTCCTATCTGAAAACAGGAATCTATCCCACTGTAAAGCCCTCCTATCTGAAAACATGAATCTATCCCACTGTAAAGCCCTCCTAAGCCATTCAAAGTACATATACAAAACACATCTTAACAGTCCCCTATCAGATAGGCAGCATTACGTCTTAACAGTTTCCTATCAGATAGGCAGCATTACATCTTAACAGTCCCCTAGCAGATAGGCAGCATTACATCTAACAGTCCCCTATCAAATAGGCAGCATTACATCTAACAGGTCTCTATCAAATAGGCAGCATTAATCTTAACAGTCCCCTATCAAATAGGCAGCATTACATCTTAACAGTCCTATCAAATAGGCAGCATTACATCTTAACAGGTCTCTATCAAATAGGCAGCATTACATCTTAACAGGTTCTATCAAATAGGCAGCATTACATCTTAACAGGTCTCTATCAAATAGGCAGCATTACATCTTAACAGGTCTCTATCAAATAGGCAGCATTACATCTTAACAGGTCTCTATCAAATATGCAGCATTACATCTTAACAGGTCTCTATCAAATAGGCAGCATTACATCTTAACAGGTCTCTATCAAATAGGCAGCATTACATCTTAACAGGTCTCTATCAAATATGCAGCATTACATCTTAAAGGTCTCTATCAAATATGCAGCATTACATCTTAACAGGTCTCTATCAGATAGACAGCATTACATCTTAACAGGTCTCTATCAAATATGCAGCATTACATCTTAACAGTCCCCTATCAAATAAGCAGCATTACATCTTAACAGTTTCCTACAAATAGACAGCATTACATCTTAACAGTCCCCTATCAAATAGGCAGCATTACATCTTAACAGGTCTCTATCAAATAGGCAGCATTACATCTTAACAGGTCTCTATCAAATAGACAGTATTAGAGTACCAGTTGGCATCTCCACGTACCGTGAAATAAGTTACCTAATATTCCGAAGTTGGGTGTGCCCATTCTTAATGTTCTGTTTTGCCTCGCTACGGTGATCATTAAAAACAAATAGGGTTATCAGCCCTTATCGTGACAACACCTTTACTGCAAATATAGCAGAGCTGATAAAAGAAAAGGTTTCTAGGAACGCATGCCGATACCCCCAATGTGAGGAATTGTGCAAAGTGGTTCCCTGCAAGTGTTCCCGTACCTGTCCTTTCTTACAGGCCGGGGACTTTCCCTTCTTATATTACTATGGTATTTCTCTTAATTGTTGTCTAGCGATTGGAAAGGACCCTCTTGTGTAACGTCACGATCAATAGAAATATGAATGAACAACTACAACGTCATAAAACCCTATTGATCACATTGACATCACTTCCTGCTTTGTCTAGCTTGTCGTCAGTTCTGAGCTCAGCGTCTTGAAGAGACTTTGTGTTAGTATCAAGTAACATCCTCAGTATACTATCAATTCAATACCACTTGGGTTTTTTTGGCTTTGGAACCAAGTCTATTTCACATTATCCATATCTGGCAGGTTGTGCTCTCGTACACCTGTTTTAATGCATTACAATGAGATGAAACTATGCAGAGAATTTGGCGTGTCTAGATTCCAGAATACTGGAAGTTAAACTATGAGCTCAATCCATTGGCGTGTAGATGGAACTACAGTGTATATATATATATATATTATATATATATATATATATATATATAGAGCGAGAGAGCGAGAGAGCGAGAGAGCGAGAGAGAGAGAGCTGTTCCCTATCAAATAGGCAGTATTACATCTTAACAAGCAGCTGGTCCGGTCTAACCAGATATGAATCCCTGCTGGGGTAAGCAGCTGGTCCGGTCTAACCAGATATGAATCCCTGCTGGTGGTAAGCAGCTGGTCCGGTCTAACCAGATATGAATCCCTGCTGGTGGTAAGCAGCTGGTCCGGTCTAACCAGATATGAATCCCTGCTGGTGGTAAGCAGCTGGTCCGGTCTAACCAGATATGAATCACTGCTGGTGGTAAGCAGCTGGTCCGGTCTAACCAGATATGAATCCCTGCTGGTGGTAAGCAGCTGGTCCGGTCTAACCAGATATGAATCCTGCTGGTGGTAACCAGCTGGTCCGGTCTAACCAGATATGAATCCCTGCTGGTGGGAAGCAGCTGGTCCGGTCTAACCAGATATGAATCACTGCTGGTGGTAAGCAGCTGGTCCGGTCTAACCAGATATGAATCCCTGCTGGTGGTAAGCAGCTGAGTTTGTCTAACCAGATATGAATCACTGCTGGTGGTAAGCAGCTGGTCCGGTCTAACCAGATATGAATCCCTGCTGGTGGTAAGCAGCTGGTCCGGTCTAACCAGATATGAATCACTGCTGGGGTAAGCAGCTGAGTTTGTCTAACCAGATATGAATCAGAAACAATCATTCCTGGACTTCCTCTCTGTTGGCAGAGTGCTGGGCTGGGCTGCTGTGGCTGTGTTATTTGTCGAAATTTAGTTATTGACATAGTCTTGTTCTGTTCAATGTTCTCTTCGTAAATAGTAGTATAAATACCCCAATTCATGTTAAGTTCAAAATAATACAATATAAAAATAGCTGACACCATTTACATCAATGAGGGTTTGGAACTTTCAAAGGCAATTATCTCAGAATCATCATTTGCAGATAAAAACTTACAAGTTTGGTAGAGAGGAGGGCTGTGTTAGTGGACTGGGATAGAGAGAGAGACAAGTCTGGTAGAGAGAGGCTGTGTTATTGGACTGGGGATAGAGAGAGACAAGTCTGGTAGAGAGAGGGGCTGTTGTTATTGGACTGGGGATAGAGAGAGACAAGTCTGGTAGAGAGGGCTGTGTTATTGGACTGGGGATAGGGAGAGACAAGTCTGTAGAGAGAGGGCTGTGTTATTGGACTGGGGATAGGGAGAGACAAGTCTGGTAGAGAGGAGGCTGTGTTATTGGACTGGGGATATGAGAGAGAGACAAGTCTGGTAGAGAGAGGGCTTGTTATTGGACTGGGGATAGAGAGAGACAAGTCTGGTAGAGAGAGGGCGTGTTATTGGACTGGGGATAGGAGAGCAGACAAGTCTGGTAGAGAGAGGGCTGTGTTATTGGACTGGGATAGGGAGAGAGACAAGTCTGGTAGAGAGAGGGCTGTGTTATTGGACTGGGGATAGAGAGAGACAAGTCTGGTAGAGAGAGGGCTGTGTTATTGGACTGGGGATAGGGAGAGACAAGTCTGGTAGAGAGAGGGCTGTGTTATTGGTCCTGGTCTATAGTAGTGTACTATAAAGGGAATAGGGCTCTGGTCTATAGTAGTGCACTACATAGGGAATAGGGCCCTGGTCTAAAGTAGTGCACTATATAGGGAATAGGGCTCTGGTCTATAGTAGTGCACTATATAGGGAATAGGGCTCTGGTCTATAGTAGTGCACTATATAGGGAATAGAGTTCTATTTGGGAAACAGCCAGAGTAGAGGGGCTCAGAGAGAGAGACCTAGCTACCTCTGGAAGACATGTGCCTCTCTCTGCCTTGACCTAAGTTGGGAGAGATGGCGCTCAGTATTTACTCAGGTGGAATAATACACGGTCAAGCTGGCCAGTTGTGTAGTGATAAAACAAAGACGATTCCAAAGAATGTGGTCCATGTGTTCCTAAGAGAGCTTAAGGGTAAGCTGATTTCTCAGATCGTGTGGCGTAGGCTTTGACAGAGAAAACCTACTTGCTCACTCGTGCTTTCAAAAGTTATTCCACAACCACACTGCAGGTTTGTTTTTCCATGCGCAATATGTAAGCTAGCAAACTTTAAGAAACATTCACAGCTACGGGCGTTCATACAGACCACTGAATATGATCCTTCAGTACAGAATTCAGTCAGGTAAAGCATTCTTCACAAGTGATGATAGGCCTCCAAGTTGTTTCCGAATACTTCAAAAAGTTAGTTGACACAACTCATCAATTGTGCGCGTTGAGAAATACCTTCCGGAGGTAGGTAATGTAAAATTACTTGGATCGGGTCACTGGACCCTGGCCTGACCACCCACCAGGCCTCCCCACCGACCAGGCCTCCCCACCGACCAGGCCTCCCCACCGACCTGGCCTCCCCACCGACCTGGCCTCCCCACCGACCTGGCCTCCACCGATCAGGCCTCCCCACCGACCAGGCCTCCCCAAAGCCCAGCATTGCTGTTGGACAAACATTTGATTTAAGACTCCCTCAAAAAGTGATTTCATGAGATCCATTTCCCCAGGTTGCATACCTCAAATAGCTAACACACACCCTGCTCAAATACGTAGCTTTGTTTTGATGGCAACCAGCTGGAAATACGTAGGACCTGACATGGACACAGAGTCCTGGGGGGAACCGTTTAATGATTAAATGAAGGGAGAAATCAGCGCCGCTGCCTGGGTCTGTTGACACTAGTGGTCATTTGCTCTTGGTGCGATTCCACCTGCAACATTTGCTGACACAACGCATCTGCCAAAATCCAGCAACATGGTGGTCCAGATTAGTTTACATTTCACAATATCAATTAAGTACCTCTGCTTGCTTTTCCCCTTCCTTGGCTGACTGAGTTTTGTGGCAAAAAAACAGGTCTTTCAGACTTCAGTTTTAAGTATCTATCCAGTGTTTCCAGATATCTATGAAATGTGACCTATAATTTATTTAATTAATTACAATATGAGTGAAATAGTTTTCCTTCCAAAATATGGTAATTAAGCACGTAAAAAAAGAAGCTTTTTTGTGTTTGAATGATGCAGGCGTACCCCAACAGAACGATGTGGGCGTATATACCGGTCCTGAAAAAATATTCATGATAGTAGATCYCTGATTGGCCAACTGAGCCAACATGACTCATGTTCTAAGCATTTGTGAGAACGGCCTGTTTGAGATACATTTTTTAGTTTTTTTTTTTGAAGTGCGTTTTCTCCAATTGATGCTTTGGCCAGATATGAGTACAGGACAATTCAACAATGTTATTTGGGTATTTGGGTATGAGTTAGCAGAATACAAAACAGGTCATCACTCATATAGATCCACTATGAGTTTAATCATCACTTTCAAATCTAGCTCCGAAGATGACAGATATCAATTGGGGATTTGTTTTCTGGTACCAGACTCACCTCAACCACGAAAACAAACAGACATAAACACTCAAGTAACTTAGTGCAAAGAAGGACTGGCAAGTCACACCTTGTCTTGCCTCAGAACGCCTGTGTGTGCTTCAAAAGGTAAGAAGATTGACCAGTTGCCCATTGATGTGAGCCTACCAGACGAGCTAAATGCCTTCTATGCTTCGAGGCAAACAGCACTGAACAAGAGATCCAGACGACTGTGTGAAATGGAACTGGAGGGAATAGCAGCTGTTTTACTGGCATCTGACCAGGGGTGCTATTTTTGTGCTGATCGGAACTTTTTTTAAACATAATATTTCAACCAATGATCAAAAAAGAGCTTCTGGCCAAAAAAGAGAGAACAGCTATCTTGATTTAGATGAGGACTTCAATGAGTATGAATCGAAGGACATATTGATTATCCCAGACCAGGCCCAAACCCCGACACTCAGAGAGGGAAGAGGCTGTGCTATAGAGGCCTGATTGCGGGATACATGACGAGACTAAGTCGGAGAGTGGATAAACCTCCTCTACTCTCCATTCTATTGGGCGAACGTGCAATCACTGGAGATTAAACTGGACAAAATGGTCTACAGCTGATCATGAGGTATTCTAGAGACTTCATGAGACTTCAAATCAAATCAAATCAAATTTTATTAGTCACATACACATGGTTAGCAGATGTTAATGCGAGTGTAGCGAAATGCTTGTGCTTCTAGTTCCGACAATGCAGTAATAACCAACAAGTAATCTAACCTAACAATTCCACAACTACTACCTTACACACACACACAAGTGTAAAGGGATAAAGAATATGTACATAAAGATATATGAATGAGTGGTGGTACCGAACGGCAATGCAGATGCGAGTAGATGGTATAGAGTACGGTATATACATATTGAGATGAGTACTGTAGGGTATGTAAACATAAAGTGGCATAGTTTAAAGTGGCTTGGTACATGTATTACATAAAGATGGCAAGATGCAGTAGATGATAAGAGTACAGTATATACATATGAGATGGGTAATGTAGGGTATGTAAACATTATATTAAGTGGCATTGTTTAAAGTGGCTAGTGGTACATTTTTACATAATTTCCATCAATTCCCATTTTTAAAGTGGCTGAGTTGAGTCAGTATGTTGGCAGCGGCCGCTAAATGTTAGTGGTGGCTGTTTAACAGTCTGATGGCCTTGTAGATAGAACTGTTTTTTTCAGTCTCTCGGTCCCTGCTTTGATGCACCTGTACTGACCTCGCCTTCTGGATGATAGGGGGTGAACAGGCAGTGGCTTGGTGTGTTGTTGTCCTTGATGATCTTTATGGCCTTCCTGTGACATCGGGTGGTGTAGGTGTCCTGGAGGGCAGGTAGTTTGCCCCTGGTGATGCGTTTCTCGACCTCACTACCCTCTGGAGAGCCTTACGGTTGTGGGCGGAGCAGTTGCCGTACCAGGCGGTGATACAGCCCGACAGGATGCTCTCGATTGTGCATCTGTAGAAGTTTGTGAGACTTCCTTAATATTAGAGGTCCTGCACCAGCTGTTGTTAACAAATAGACAAAGGGGTTTTTCTAAACATCGGCAGGACAAAACGGCAGTGTCAGAGTAACTCAGGGGAGGGTGTGTGTCTCTTTATTAGCAACAGCTGGTGCGCAATATTTAATATTATTAAGGAAGTCTCAAGGTTCTGCTCGCCTGTAGGCCYTTCTATTTACCAAGAGAGTGGTAATCAATATTTTGATTCAACCCACCACAAACCGATTCTGGCACTAAGAACACACTCAACGAGCCGTATAGGGCCATGAGCAAACAAGAAAATACTCACCCAGAGGCAACGTTCCTAGTGGCCGGTGATTTTAATGCACAAAAACTGAAATCCGTTTGACCTCATTTCTACCAGCATGTCACCTGTGCAACCAGAGGCGAAAGAAACTCTAGATCCTCTTTACTCCACACACAGAAAGGCCTCTCTACCTCACCATCCATTTGGCTAATCTGACCATAACCGTATCCTCTTGATGCCTGCTTACAAGCAAAAACTCAAAACAGGAATTACCAGTGACGAGCTCAATACGGAAGTAGTCAGAAGAAGCGGATGCTAAGCTACAGGACTTTTAGCACAGACTGGAAAATGTTCCGGGATTCATCCGATGGGGATGAGGAATTTACATCAGTCAGCGTGCTTCATTAATAAGTGCGTCGACGACGTTGCCTCCACACATAGTATCCCAACCAGAAGCCATGGATTACAGGCAACATCGACACTGAGCTAAAGGCTAGAGCTAACACTAATCCGGACGCTTATAAGAAATCCCACCAAGTCCTCCGATGAACCATCAAACAGGCAAAGCATCAATACAGYACCAATATCGAATTAAACTACTTTGGCTCTGACGCTCGTCGGATATGGCAGGGCTGGCAAACTATCATGGATTACAAAGGAAACCCAGTAGCGAGCTGTCCAGTGATGCAAGCCTACCAGACGAGCTAAATACCTTCTATTCTCGCTTCGAGGCAAGCAACACTGCACCATGCATGAGAGCACCAGTTGTTCCGGGCGACCGTGTGATCATGCTCTCTGTAGCAGATGCGAGTAAGACCAATAAACAGGTTAACATTCACAAGGCCGCAGAGCCCGACATATTACCAGGACGTGTACTCCCGAGCATGCGCTGACCAACTGGTAAGTGTCTTTACTGACATTGTAAACCTCTCCTTGATCCAGTCTGTAATACCTACATGTTTCAAGCAGACCACCATTGTCCCCGTGCCTAAGAACACCAAGGTAAGTTGTCTAAATGACTACCGCCCCGTAGCACTCACATCTGAAGCCATGAAATGCTTTGAAAGGCTGGTCATGGCTCACATCAACAATATCATCCCAGAAAGCCTAGACCCACTCCTATTTGCATACCGCCCCAACAGATCCACAGATGACACAATCTCTATTGCACTCCACACTGCCATTTCCCACCTGGACAAAATGAGCACCTATGTGAAAAGGCTGTTTGTTGACTACAGCTCAGCCTTCAACAACATAGTGCCCTCCAAGCTCATCACTAAGCTAAAACCCTGGGATTGAACACCTCCCTCTGAGACTGGATCCTGGACTTCCTGACGGGCAGGCCCCAGGTGGGGAGGGTAGGCAACAACACATCCACCACGCTGACCCTRAACACAGGGGCCCCTCAGGGGTGCGTGCTTAGTTCCCTCCTGTACTCCCTGTTCACCCACGACTGCATGGCCGCGCACAACTCCAACACCATCACTGTTTGCCAACGACACAATGGTGGTAGGCCTGATCACCGATGACGATGAGACAGCCTATAGGGAGGAGGTCAGAGACCTGGCAGTGTAGTGCCAAGACAACAACCTCTCCTTCAATGTCAGCAAGAGAAAGGAGCTGATCGTGGACTACAGGAAATGGAGGGCCGAGCATGCCCCCATCTACATCGACGGGGCTGCAGTGGAACAGGTCAAAAGTTTCAAGTTCCTCAGTCTCCACTTCACTAAGGACCTATAATGGTCCAAACACACCAACACAGTCTCAAAGAGGGCAAGACAATGCCTCTTCCCCTTCAGGAAGCTGAAAACATTTGGCATGGGCCCTCAGGTCCTCAAAAAGTTCTACAGCTGCACCKTTGAGAYRATCTTGACTGGCTGCATCACTCGCTTGATATGGCAACTGCTTGGCATCTGACCGCAAGGCACTACAGAGGGTAATGTGTACGGCCCAGTACATCACTGGGGCCGAGTTACCTGTTATCCAGATCTTCTATACCAGGCAGTGTCAGAGGAAGGGCCTAAAAATTGTCAAATACTCCAGCCCCCCAAATCACAGACTTTTCTCTATGCAGCCGCACGGCAAGCAGTACTGGAGAGCCAAGTCTGGAACCAACAGGACCCCACTGTAACGCTCGTCTTCCTCCTCGTCTGAGGAGGAGCAAGGATCGGACCAAAGCGCAGCGTGGTTTGAATACATGATTTAATATATTATAAACAAAGACGGAAAAACACTTGACAAAATACAAAACAATAAACGACGTGAACAAAAGAACGAAAACAGTACCGTGTGGCGAACAAACACAGACACGGCAACAATCATCCAAGATGGCGTAGCAGTCGGACGTGTGTTTGTCTTTGTCCCATGTAAATAGCCGGTTTCGTCTTTTTTTTTTTTTTTCGTATATTTTTTTAATCTCACTTTCCACCGATGATCTAAATATACTTTCCTGCAACCCGCCTCACCCAATGTGATACGGATCTGCTATTTTTATACGTTATAACTGGAAACTCCATCAGCAGCTAGCCAGCTAACTAGCTACTAGCTAGTAGTAACTGTTAGCCACGGCTAGCGGTCTTCACCTTCAGCTCGGACACCAGCCAGCTTAACAGCTGATATCAACCAGTTTATTGCGCGATATCAACCCAGAGCATATCAGACTGATTTTCTCCACCACATCACCGGATTCCTGACGCAAGCTCTGGACAATTACACCGGATCATCGCAGCTAGCTAACTGCATTCCGAGTAGCTACTGCTGGCTAACGCCTCTGTCCCGAAGCAAGCACCAGTTAGCCTTGAGCTAGCCTCGAGCTAGGCCCATCTGCCGGCTAGCCGAAGAGGTCTACCAGCGAATTCTTGGGCTACAATACCTCTTTTTGCCAATGGACTGGACCTTTTTTGCCGACACAGAGCCCTGCCAATCCATCACAACTGGTCTAAATCAGCTACAAGCTAATTTAGCCATTTTTTTTTGCCGCTGCTAGTAGCTTTTACCTTCTGCACAGACACCAGCCCTGTTATTAGCCTGGATATTACTCACCAATTTACCAGATCGGACTGTCTCTCGACAACAACGCCGGATTCCTGCCGTAATCCTGAGCCACTACTTCTGATCCTCACAGCTAGCTTGCAGCTAGCGCAGCTAGCGCCACTGCCACGAAGCTAGCACCAGTTAGCAAACACATTCTACAATTCACAACCTCTCTTTCGCCACCGCCATCCGGCTTGGATTCTCTGTCGACACGACCACGTCTGAGCAGACCCCCTCCGTCTGAGCAGACCTCCCCCCGGCTACTAACTTTAAACGCCGCGTGCTAGCTTAGTGGAGGCCTCCCTGCTCCATCTACGGCTGCCCCCTGGACACTATGATCACTTGGCTACATAGCTGATGCATGCTTGACTGCCATTAATTCACGGTACTCCATTCTGTTATATGTTTTATCTGTCGGCTCTGTGCTTTAACTCAGGATCTGGTGTAGTTTAATCCGACCCTCTCTGCCTAGTCGTCGCCTTTTTACCTGTTGTTGCTGTGTTAGACTAGCACCGTGTAGCTGCTGTTATCTTACCGTTGTTTTAGCTAGCTCTCCCAATCAAGACCTGCAATCACTTTATGCCTTACTATGTCTCTCTCAAAATTCAATATGCTTCAACTGGTTCAGCTAGTTACATTATCATTGTTTTGGTTTGCAATGGACCCCGTATTCCACTCTCCGTACCTCTGATACATCCTTTGTCCCACCCCCACACATGCGGTGACCTCACCCATTGAGATCAGCATGTCCAGAGATACAACCTCTCTTATCATCACCCAGTGCCTGGGCTTGCCTCCGCTGTACCCGCGCCCCACCATACCCCTGTCTGCCCATTATGCCCAGAATCTATTCTACCACGCCCATAAATCTGCTCCTTTTATTCTTTGTCCCCAACGCTCTAGGCGACCAGTTTTTGATAGCCTTTAGCCGCACCCTCATCCTACTACTCCTCTGTTCCTCGGGTGATGTGGAGTAAACCCAGGCCCTGCATGTCCCCAGTCACCCTCATTTGTTGACTTCTGTGATCGAAAAAGCCTTGGCCTCATGCATGTCAACATCAGAAGCCTCCTCCCTAAGTTTGCCTTACTCACCGCTTTAGCACACTCTGCCAACCCTGATGTCCTTGCCGTGTCCGAATCCTGGCTTAGGAAGCCACCAAAAAATCTGGGATTTCTATACCCAACTATAACACTTTCCGTCAAGATAGAACTGCCAAAGGGGAGGAGTGCAATCTACTGCAGAGATAGCCTGCAAAGTTCTGTCATACTTTCCAGGTCTATGCCCAAACAGTTCGAACTTCTAATTTTAAAAATTAATCTCTCCAGAAATAAGTCTCTCACTGTTGCCGCCTGCTACCGACCCCCCTCAGCTCCCAGCTGTGCCCTGGACACCATCTGTGAATTGATCGCTCCCCATCTAGCTTCAGAGTTTGTTCTGTTAGGTGACCTAAACTGGGATATGCTTAACACCCCGGCAGTCCTACAATCCAAGCTTGATGCCCTCAATCTCACACAAATCATCAAGGAACCCACCAGGTACAACCCTAAATCCGTAAACATGGGCACCCTAATAGACATTATCCTGACCAACCTGCCCTCCAAATACACCTCTGCTGTCTTCAATCAAGATCTCAGCGATCACTGCCTCATTGCCTGTATCCGCCACGGGTCGCGGTCAAACGACCACCCCTCATCACTGTCAAACGCTCCCTAAAACACTTCTGCGAGCAGGCCTTTCTAATCGACCTGGCCCGGTACCCTGGAAGGATATTGACCTCATCCCGTCAGTTGAGGATGCCTGGTCATTCTTTTAAAGTTACTTCCTCACCATATTAGACAAGCATGCTCCGTTCAAAAAATGCAGAACCAAGAACAGATATAGCCCTTGGTTCACTCCAGACCTGACTGCCCTCGACCAGCACAAAAACATCCTGTCGGAACTGCAATAGCATCGAAGAGCCCCCGCGATATGCAACTGTTCAGGGAAGTCAGGAACCAATACACGCAGTCAGTCAGGAAAGCAAAGGCCAGCTTTTTCAAGCAGAAATTTGCATCCTGTAGCTCTAACTCCAAAAAGTTCTGGATACTGTAAAGTCCATGGAGAACAAGAGCACTCCTCCCAGCTGCCCACTGCACTGAGGCTAGGTAACACAGTCACCACGATAAATCCGTGATAATCGAAGACTTCAACAAGCATTTCTCAATGGCTGGCCATGCCTTCCTCCTGGCAACTCCAACCTTGGCCAACAGCCCGCCCCCCCCGCTGCTACTCGCCCAAGCCTCCCCAGCTTCTCTTTACCCAAATCCAGATAGCAGATGTTCTGAAAGAGCTGGAAAACCTGGACCCATACAAATCAGCTGGGCTTGACAATCTGGACCCCCTATTTCTGAAACTGTCGCCGCCATTGTCGCACCCCCTATTACCAGCCTGTTCAACCTCTCCTTCGTATCATCTGAGATCCCCAAGGATTGGAAAGCTGCCGCGGTCATCCCCTCTTCAAAGGGGAGACACCCTGGACCCAAACTGTTACAGACCTATATCCATCCTGCCCTGCCTATCTAAGGTCTTCGAAAGCCAAGTCAACAAACAGATCACTGACCATCTCGAATCCCACCGTACCTTCTCCGCTGTGCAATCCGGTTTCCGAGCCGGTCACGGGTGCACCTCAGCCACGCTCAAGGTACTAAACGATATCATAACGCCATCGATAAAAGACATTACTGTGCAGCCGTCTTCATCGACCTGGCCAAGGCTTTCGACTCTGTCAATCACCATATTTCTATCGGCAGACTCAGTAGCCTCGGTTTTTCTAATGACTGGCTTGCCTGGTTCACCAACTACTTTGCAGACAGAGTTCAGTGTGTCAAATCGGAGGGCATGTTGTCCTCCTCTGCAGTCTCTATGGGGGTACCACAGGGTTCAATTCTCGGGCCGACTCTTTTCTCTGTATACATCAATGATGTTGCTCTTGCTGCGGGCGATTCCCTGATCCACCTCTACGCAGACACACCATTCTATATACTTCCGGCCCTTCCTTGGACACTGTGCTATCTAACCTCCAAACGAGCTTCAATGCCATACAACACTCCTTCCGTGGCCTCCAACTGCTCTTAAACGCTAGTAAAACCAAATGCATGCTTTTCAACCGTTCGCTGCCTGCACCCGCACGCCCGACTAGCATCCACACCTGGACGGTTCCGACCTAGAATATGTGGACATCTATAAGTACCTAGGTGTCTGGCTAGACTGCAAACTCTCCTTCCAGACTCATATCAAACATCTCCAATCCAAAATCAAATCAAGAATCGGCTTTCTATTCCGCAACAAAGCCTCCTTCACTCACGCCGCCAAACTTACCCTAGTAAAACTGACTATCCTACCGATCCTCGACTTCGGCGATGTCATCTACAAAATAGCTTCCAATACTCTACTCAGCAAACGGATGCAGTTTATCACAGTGCCATTCGTTTTGTTACTAAAGCACCTTATACGACCCACCACTGCGACCTGTATGCCCTAGTCGGCTGGCCCTCGCTACATGTTCGTCGTCAGACCCACTGGCTCCAGTCATCTACAAGGCTATGCTAGGTAAAGTGCGCCTTATCTCAGTTCACTGGTCACGATGGCTACACCCACCCGCAGCACGCGCTCCAGCAGGTGTATCTCACTGATCATCCTAAAGCCAAAACCTCATTTGGACGCCTTTCCTTCCAGTTCTCTGCTGCCTGCGACTGGAACGAATTGCAAAAATCTCTGAAGTTGGAGACTTTTATCTCCCTCAACAACTTTAAAAATCTGCTATCCGAGCAGCTAACCGATCGCTGCAGCTGTACATAGTCCATCTGTAAACTACCCACCCAATTTACCTACTCACCCCCCATACTGCTTTTATTTATTTACTTTTCTGCTCTTTTGCACACCAGTATCTCTTCTTGCACATGATCATCTGATGATTTATCACTCCAGTGTTAATTTGCTAAATTGTAATTATTCGATTTATTGCCTACCTCATGCCTTTTGCACACACTGTATATAGATTCTCTTTTTTTTTTTCTTTTCTACCATGTTATTGACTTGTTTATTGTTTACTCCATGTGTAACTCTGTGTTGTCTGTTCACACTGCTATTCTTTATCTTGGCCAGGTCGCAGTTGCAAATGAGAACTTGTTCTCAACTAGCCTACCTGGTTAAATAAAGGTGAAATAAAAAAAATAAAAATTAAACATCACCCACAAACAACCAGTGAAAACAGCCTACCTTAATATGGCTCCCAATCAGAGACAATGACAAACACCTGTCTCTGATTGAGAACCATATTAGGCCAAACGAACAAACCTAAACATAGAAACAAATAACATAGACTGCCCACCCCAACTCACGCCCTGACCATACTAAATAAATACAAAACAAGGGAAATAAGGTCAGGAACGTGACACCCACCAGCTTCTTCCACCAGGCACTAAGACTACTAAATAGTTAGTTAAATAATTAACAAATAGCTACCCGGACTATCTGCATTGACCCTCTTTCCACTAACATTTTTTGACTCATCACGTACGCTGCTGCTACTGTTTATTATCTATCCTGTTGTCTAGTCACTTAATCCCTACCTATATGGACATATCTACCTCAATTACCTCGTACCCCTGCATATCGACTCGGTACTGCTACCCCCGTGTATTTAGCCAAGTTATCGGTACTCATTGTGTATTTATTCCTTCCTTTATTCCTGTTTTAATTTTTACATATTTTTCTCTCTGCATTGTGGGGAAGTCCAGTAAGTTAGCATTTCACTGTTAGTCTACACCTGTTGTTTACGAAATATGTGACAAACACAATTTGATTTAATTGAATTCACTTCTACGTCTCCACATAAAATACAAAAAAAGGCTGCTCCCCAGCATGGCAGGTTCTTGTGAGAGACTGAGGCAGGAGCCGCTCGGTACTCTTCAACTACAGAGGAAAACACAGAGCTGCCTCCCAGCGTGGCAGGTGTACATTCCTGTGAGAGACTGAGGCAGGAGCCGCTCGGTACTCTTCAACTACAGAGGAAAACACAGAGCTGCTCCCCAGCGTGGCAGGTCAAATGGTTCCATACACGTACGTGCAGCCAGCACATGGGCCGTGTGTAATCCTGACAAATGATGGCTGTAGGAGGGAGGGAGTCGGAGGAATAACAACATCATGGCTGCATCCCAAACGGTACACTATTCCCTATCTAGTGCACTACATTTGACCAGAGCCCCATAAGGTAGCGCACTAGATAGGGACTAGGGAACCATTTGAGAGGTACCCCGTGATGTCCACCCTCCAACGGCTCAGCCGGCCGTGGCAGATAAGCAGGTGCACCTCTGAAGCACTCTCAAGACTATCAAGTGGCTCCAGATGAAAGGAATGGAGGTAAATAACATTTGATAGCAGCCAGGATGGATGACCTCAACCTCKGCAGCATCCCAGGTCTGGGGTATGTACTGTACCAACCTCAGCAGCATCCCAGGTCTGGGGTATGTACTGTACCAACCTCAGCAGCATCCCAGGTCTGGGGTATGTACTGTACCAACCCCAGCAGCATCCAGGTCTGGGGTATGTACTGTACCAACCCCAGCAGCATCCCAGGTCTGGGTATGTACTGTACCAACCTCAGCAGCATCCCAGGTCTGGGGTATGTACTGAACCAACCCCAGCAGCATCCCAGGTCTGGGGTATGTACTGTACCACCCCAGCAGCATCCCAGGTCTGGGGTATGTACTGTACCAACCTCAGCAGCATCCAGGTCTGGGGTATGTACTGTACCAACCCCAGCAGCATCCCTGGTCTGGGGTATGTACTGTACCAACCTCAGCAGCATCCCAGGTCTGGGGTATGTACTGTACCAACCCCAGCAGCATCCCAGGTCTGGGGTATGTACTGTACCAACCCCAGCAGCATCCCAGATCTGGGGTATGTACTGTACCAACCCCAGCAGCATCCCAGGTCTGGGGTATGTACTGTACCAACCCCAGCAGCATCCCAGGTCTGGGGTATGTACTGGCCCAACCTCAGCAGCATCCCAGGTCTGGGGTATGTACTGTACCAACCCCAGCACCATCCCTGGTCTGGGGTATTGTACTGTACCAACCTCAGCAGCAACCCAGGTCTGGGGTATGTACTGTACCAACCTCAGCAGCATCCCAGGTCTGGGTATGTACTGTACCAACCTCAGCAGCATCCCAGGTCTGGGGTATGTACTGTACCAACCCCAGCACCATCCCTGGTCTGGGGTATGTACTGTACCAACCTCAGCAGCATCCCAGGTCTGGGGTATGTACTGTACCAACCCCAGCAGCATCCCTGGTCTGGGGTATGTACTGTACCAACCTCAGCAGCATCCCAGGTCTGGGGTATGTACTGTACCAACCCCAGCACCATCCCTGGTCTGGGGTATGTACTGTACCAACCCCAGCAGCATCCCAGGTCTGGGGTACGTACTGTACCAACCTCAGCAGCATCCCAGGTCTGGGGTATGTACTGTACCAACCTCAGCAGCATCCCAGGTCTGGGGTATGTACTGTACCAACCTCAGCAGCTCCCTGGTCTGAGGTATGTACTGTACCAACCCCAGCAGCATCCCAGGTCTGGGGTATGTACTGTACCAACCTCAGCAGCATCCCAGGTCTGGGGTATGTACTGTACCAACCTCAGCAGAATCCCAGGTCTGGGTATGTACTGTACCAACCTCAGCAGCATCCCAGGTCTGGGGTATGTACTGTACCAACCTCAGCAGCATCCCAGGTCTGGGGTATGTACTGTACCAACCCCAGCAGCATCCCAGGTCTGGGGTATGTACTGTACCAACCCCAGCAGCATCCCTGGTCTGGGGTATGTACTGTACCAACCTCAGCAGCATCCCAGGTCTGGGGTACGTACTGTACCAACCTCAGCAGCATCCCAGGTGTGGGGTAGTACTCTACCAACCTCAGCAGCATCCCAGGTCTGGGGTACGTACTGTACCAACCTCAGCAGCATCCCTGGTCTGGGGTATGTACTGTACCAACCCCAGCAGCATCCCAGGTCTGGGGTATGTACTGTACAAACCCCAGCAGCATCCCAGGTCTGGGGTATGTACTGTACCAACCCCAGCAGCATCCCAGGTCTGGGGTATGTACTGTACCAACCCCAGCAGCATCCCAGATCTGGTTCTCTACTTTCTCTTCCAGGACCGTCTCGTCCTCTCCTTTAGAGAACAGAGTTAACCCACACCTTTCTTAACTGCCAAAATCCTTCTGATATAACATTTCCATGGGTAGTCAGTCAGTTTATAGCAATCTGACTGTTGGAGGGGCGCTCTCTCTCCAGTTGTTTAAGTCATTAAGACATCAGGCAGGACAAAGAGGCCCATTTATCTGAAGAGTTAAGATCAAAGCCTTGTGAATCCACACCAGTAGGGCTGTGGATTACATATCAGGTGACTTACCAGGGGGTTCTTAAAACCAGGGCCAGTATCTGGCTGCTGGTGACAGTTCACACTGAGGCTCCGCAGATGACAAACAGCGGCAGGTAGCCTAGTGGTTAGAGCATTTGGGCCAGTAACCGAAAGGTTTGCTGGATCGAATCCCCGAGCTGACAAGGTAAAAATCGGTCATTCTGCCCCTGAGCAAGGCAGTTAACCCACTGTTCCCCAGGCGCCGTGGATGTTGATTAAGGCAGCCCCCCACACCTCTCTGATTCAGAGGGATTGGGTTAAATGCGGGAGACACAATTGGGCACCACTGCATCCCACTGGCACCACTGCATCCCACTGGGCATACTGTATTACACTGGTCACACTGCACCCCACTGGGTACCACTGCATCCCACTGGGCACCACTGCATCCCACTGGGCACACTGTATTACACTGGTCACACTGCACCCCACTGGGCACCACTGCATCCCACTGGGCACCACTGCATCCCACTGGGCACCACTGCATCCCACTGGGCACCACTGCATCCCACTGGGCACCACTGCATCCCACTGGCACCACTGCATCCCACAGCACCACTGCATCACACACTGGGCACCACTGCCATCCCACTGGGCACCACTGCATCACCACTGGGCACCACTGCATCACACTGGGCACCACTGCATCCCACTAGGCACACTGCATCACCTGGCACCACTGCAGCCCACTGGGCACCACTGCATTACACTGGGCACCACTGCATCCCACTGGGCACCACTGCAATCCACGTAATTTCTACATAGTAATTGGATAATATTCATTTGAGATGTTGATCAATGAGATACAATCTATATTCAACCATCTTAAAGCACAACCAAATTCCAATGGATAAACAATGCCTCGTTTTTGGTCTAGTTGTCACCTAAATGTCTGTCACTGCTCTTTCAAGCATTAAAAAGCACAGCAAAGTTCAAAATGGGAATACAATGTCTGATATGCTGTTTATTTGTATAACAGATTAATGTGTTATCACTGGTCTTCATCTAGTTGAGATTACATTAACGTACACGGTGCAAGTGATCAGTGCTGTCTGAGATTCTGACAGACTACTACAGGATATTGTGAATATCTCCACAGACCTGCGACAACCCGTGGCTTCCATCTTGAACATGTACACCATCTTGAAATGTACACCATCTTGGACATGTACACCATCTTGAACATGTACACCATCTTGAACATGTACACCATCTTGGACATGTACACCATCTTGAACATGTCACCATCTTGAACATGTACACCATCTTGAACATGTACACCATCTTGAACGTGTACACCATCTTGAACGTGTACACCATCTTGAACGTGTACACCAATCTTGAACGTGTACACCATCTTGAACGTGTACACCATCTTGAAACGTGTACGCACCATCTTGAACGTGTACAACCATCTTGAACCGTGTAACACCATCTTGAACATGTACACCATCTTGAACATGTACACCATCTTGAACATGTACACCATCTTGAACATGTACACCATCTTGAACATGTACACTATATATGATTTACATGAGAATAAATGCATAGTTACAGTGACCTTAATAATGTGGACATGGATGTGTTACTCCTTATAAGGTTGAATGTTACATTAGTTTGTAAAACAGCCTTGACTTTAGGCTATCTACTATATTACAAAAGTAATATTGAATTGTGTTTGGTTTACAACACAACCAAATATCCACATTTAAAGGAGAGATACTGCTTGGACAGTTTCATCTGAGCCACTGGTTTAATCACATTCTCATTTCATATGTAAATACTGTATTCTATGCTACTGTATTTTAGTCAATGCCACTCCGACATAGCTCATCTTAATATTTATATATTTCTTAATTCCATTATTTTACTTTAAGATTTGTGTGAATTGTTGTGAATTGTTAGATATTGCTTTCGCTACACCCGCAATAACATCTGCTAAATATGTGTATGTGACCAATAACATTTGATTTGATTATTTAACTTGTATTTTTGTTTGAGTTGGTGACTTGAATCCAACATATAATTGTTTAACTTGTCGTTAGATTGTCGCACAATCGTATTTAAAAGTGATGTTGAATTGTGTTTGGTTGTCAACGCAACCAAATATCAGCATTTGAATGAGATTTATCTTCTGCTTGGACAGTTTCATCGGAGCCACTGGCTTAGTCTGGGTTTAATTCCAGTTTGTCTACAAATTAATGATTGATATGTTTGGATTCACGTCTCCATTTCAACCAAAAACACAAGTTAAAGATTAGGATTAAGATTAGGATTAAGATTAGGATTAAGATTAGGATTTAGCCAGTTTCTCAGATGGAACAATCCCAGCAGTAGACACATCTCCTTTAAATGTTGACATTTGACACATTTATTTAAAGTAAAAAAAATAGGACTAAATCAAATCAAACTTTAAATTAGGTTTAGTCCTGTTCTTTAATGWAGTTTAGTCCTGTTCTTTAATGAAGTTTACTCCTGTTCTTTAATGAAGTGTAGTCCTGTTCTTTAATGAAGTTTACTCCTGTTCTTTAATGTTGATGTTTGGTTGAGATGGAGACGTGAATCCAACACATAAAATTATAAATTTGTAGACAAACTGGAATTAAAACCAGACTAAGTCAGTGAATTAAAGATAAATCTCCTTCAATGTTAATATTTGGTTGCGTTGACAACCAAACACAATTCAATATCACTTTTACAGATGGAACTATGCAAGCAGAAGACACATCTCCTTTAAATGTTGACATCGTGAAAGAGCTCGATTCAATCTGTTTCGCTGAAGTTCAGCGTGATTGAAATGTGATTGAAATGTAAAGGCTGTGTGATTGAAATGTAAAGGCTACATTTCCCGGTGTTAGAGGAGACCYCATTCACGGTAAACGCTGCATACAAGTATGTCGGCGCAATCGGAAATTACTTTTAAATTTAAATCGCAAAATCTGTAATGCTTCAGCACTATAGATAGAATCGAGCCCTTAAATATCATAACATTTGCCTCGGCCTATTGTACTGTCTATTTTTAGTTGAATTCTGGGTTGAATTGAAACAATAGATGTTGATGACTTTGTAGATGCTATGTAGGCCTAAATAGTATCATCGATGATTGTCTGACTTATAAAGTATGGTGACATTTAGTTTGCTCTGTTAATTTAATTTCCTACCTTTTTAGAATGACTTTCGATAGCCACAGTGAATCTATTTTCTTCTCAGGTGATCGATCTCTCAACGATCATTCTCACAATAYCACATTGGTAATAGTCAGTGACAAATATCATAGCTAAGCTGGGCGGGACTTGTAGGTGCTATGTAGGCCTAAATAGTATCATTGATGATTGGGGCGGGGCTTGTAGGTGCTATGTAGGCCTAAATAGTATCATAGCTAAGCAGGACTGGGATTGGTTAAAACCCTGGATGGGAGATTCTCCAGTAGGAGGCGGCTGCCCAGACTATTGTTTTTTTCTTCCGATAGTAGATATAACGTTGAAGATCTGATGTTGTTTTAAAAGGTACAAATTCAACATATTTTATACAAGATTTGTCGATGTAGGAATTTGGTCACCTTGACGACGTAACCCAGTGGTTGAAATTTCACCTTGAACACAACAGTTAAAATAACTATTTTCAAATTCAATGTATTTTCCATGTAGATTCCCATGTTGACAAACTACGTTGAAACAACGTTGATTGAACCAGTTCGTGCCCAGTCGGATACTGGGGCAGGTGGCTGCCAATATGTTTCCCAGGGGGGCCTCGGTGTTTGTCATTCCAGTAGCTTAAAGTGTACTTTAATTTTGGGTGATAGTACATGGGAAAAACCCTCCACGCAGGCCGTTAATGACAGCTGGGACTTGAAGATGAAGCGTTGGCTAACTATGTCCGGCCCGTGGGGACATCACATTCTATTGAAAACAATGAAATCTAACTTTCTGTGGTCTTTTTCATCTTCTCCTTCCCTCCAAATCCAACAGATGTGGTACAGGCTGAGAGTGGGCACAGCTGTGATATGTACTTACTGGGCCATTTACTTTATGTTTATATTCTTATCTTGTATAATTTCTTATTGTTGTTGCTTTGTCCAGAAGGAACCTGCAAGTAAGCATTTTTGTTGGACGATGTATGCCATGCGTATCCCATACATACCACTAACAAAACTTGAAACCTGGCAAACAATCTTGGCTAGCGTTGAAATCCATTCTTGTAATCAGCCAAGAAAAATATTTCAACATGAAATGTAATGGCTTCTTACTTACTAGTGCTGCAAAGTGTGAGACAATGGAGCAAGTGTGTGAATGCATCAGGTACAACAAGTTAATATTCTAGTTACTCAAAAAAGTTACAATTATATTGAAACTAGTAAATCAATGTTGTTATATTTTGAGTTATCTCAATTTTCTTTCAAATCCAGACACCTTTTCTTCAGGCTCTGACAATAGTCCTAAACGGTGAATCTCTGAGTTAAAGAACGAACACCTTCAGTTCAAAGCCTTTAAATATCTCACACCATGACAACAGACTGAGGATATWCATACTAACACCATGACAACAGACTGAGGATATACATTCTAACACCATGACAACAGACTGAGGATATACAATCTAACACCATGACAACAGACTGAGGATATACATTCTAACACCATGACAACAGACTGAGGATATACATTCTAACTGGTTGATATATGGTGTCGTAACCTGGTGGGACTGGTTGATATATGGGTGTCTACCTGGAGAGACTGGTTGATATATGGTGTCTACCTGGGGACTGGTTGATATATGGTGTCTACCTGGAGGGACTGGTTGATATTATGGTGTCTACCTGTGGGACTGACTGGCTGATAATGGTGTCTACCTGGTGGGACTGGTTGATATATGGTGTCTACCTGGTGGACTGGACTGGTTGATATATGGTGTCTACCTGTGGGACTGGACTGGGGATATATGGTGTCTACCTGGTGGGACTGGTTGATAGTATGTATCTACCTGGTGGGACTGGACTGGTGGATATATGGTGTCTACCTGGGGACTGGACTGTGGAATTATGGTGTCTACCTGGAGGGATGGGATATATGGTGTCTACCTGGTGGGACTGGACTGGTTGATATATGGTGTCTACCTGGTGGGACTGGTTGATATATGGTGTCTACCTGTGGGACTGGACTGTTGATATATGGTGTCTACATGTGAGGGACGGGACTGGTGTCTACCTGGTGGGACTTGTTGATATATGGTGTCTACCTGGAGAGACTGGTGATATATTTGGTGTCTACCTGGAGGGACTGGTTGATATATAGTGTCTAACCTGGAGGGACTGGTTGATATATGGTGTCTACCTGGAGGACTGGTTGATATATGGTGTCTACCTGGAGGGACTGGTTGATATTATGGTGTCTACCTGGGTGGGACTGGTTGATATATGTGTCTACCTGGATGAGACTGGTTGATATATGGTGTCTACTTGGAGGGACTGGTGATATATGGTGTCTACCGGAGGACTAGACTGGTGATATATATGGTGTGCTACCTGGTGGACTGGTTGATATATGGTGTCTACCTGGTGGACTGGTTGATATATGGTGGTCTACTGGAGGGACTGTGTTGATATTATGGTGTCTACGCATGTGAAGGGACACTGGATACTGATATATGGTGTCTACCTGAGGGACCTGGTTGATATATGGTGTCTACCTGGTGGGACTGGTTGATATATGGTGTCTACCTGGTGGGACTTGTTTGATATTATAGGTGTTCTACCTCGGTGGACTGCTGTGTCTGGTGTCTACCTGTGGACTGGTTTGATTATATTTGGTGCTCTACCTCGGTGGGACGGGATTGATTATTTGGTGGGTCTACCTGGCGTGTGAACTGCTTCGTTATATGGATAGAGATCTACTGGGTGACTCTGTTGAATATATGGTGTCTACCTGGTGGGACTGCTTGATATATGGTGTCTACCTGGTGGGACTGTTTGATATATGGGCTGATATATTTGGGGAGGCAGGTAGCCTAGTGGTTAGAGTGTTGGGCCAGGATCCAAAAGGTTGCTAGATCGAATCTCTAAGCTGACAAGGTAAACATCTGTTGTTCTGCCCCTGAACAAGGCAGTTAACCCCACTGTTCCTAGGCCGTCATTGAAAATAAGAATTGTTCTTAATAACTGACTTGCCTAGTTAAATAAAACAAATGCATTAAAAAAATATGGTGTCTACCTGGTGGGACTAGTCTTGTTGATATTTGGTGTCTGCCTGATGGGACTGAGGCTGTATCCCCATCCATCTCCCCACAGCTCTGAACACCATTCAATTTGAAGCTCTGTGTCCCAAATGGCAACCTCAAGTCAAGGTCTCTGGTCAAAAGTATAGCGCTTCGTAGGGTGCCATTAGGGACTCAGACATGTGATCACCCTGCAGGCCTATTTCCCTCCTCTCCTTTGTCTACCTGCCTGGCGCTTTGAAATCAACTGCCTATTGTTGTTTTACTGCCCATGACAAGGATAAAGGGACTGGCCAGTGGAACATAGACACACATGCAATTGGACTGGGCAGCGGGACACCCACACGCGCACCCAGACTGTAACGCAATAGGGCTGGGAATTCCTCTTTCATTTCAATGTTAAACTTGATCGCCGGGCTGCATGACTGACCACCTTATTAACGCTGCTATGCGGCAGGGCGGCGGTGGTGCATGGGGGGGCCTCATCAATACAGCGCTGGCTCTGGGGCCACAGACCAAATACAAACACTTCCTTTGTGTAGAGACAGGGACAGAGCAAAAACCAACTGGCTGACTGACTGGCCTGAAAGGGTTGGGGAGTGATACACAGAACCTCCAAAGGGTTGGAGAGTGATACACAGAACCTCCAAAGGGTTGCGAGGAGTGATACACAGAACCTCCAAAGGGTTGGGAGGGATACACAGAACCTCCAAAGGGTTGGAGAGTGATACACAGAACCTCCAAAAGGGTTGTGGAGTGATACACAGAACTCCAAAGGGTTGGGGAGGGATACACAGAACCTCCAAAGGGTTGGAGAGTGATACACAGAACCTCCAAAGGTTGGGGAGTGATACACAGAACCTCCCAAAGGGTTGGGAGGGATACACAGAACTCCAAGGTTGGGAGGGATACACAGAACCTCCAAAGGTTGTGGGAGTGATACACAGAACTCCAAAGGGTTGGGAGGATACACAGAACCTCCAAAGGGTTGAGTGATACACAGAACCTCCAAAGGGTTGGGGAAGTATACACAGAACCTCCAAAGGTTGAGGGATACACAGAACCTCCAACTGACACATTCATAAAATAGGAAATATGGTTACATGGAAGATGGACTGTCCGAGTCCTAACCTGAATTTACGACTCTGTGTCTCTGTAGGTTAGTGTAATGATAGGTAGTATAGTGTGTAGTAGTATAGTGTAGGGTAGTGTAGTGGTGTAGTGGTGTGTAGTGTAGTGTAGGGTAGGTAATGTAGTGCAGTGTAGAGTAGTGCAGTGGTAGTGGTTGTGTAGTGGTGTTAGTGGTGAGTAGTGCAGTGTAGTGTGTGTTGTAGTGCAGGTCCTACAGGGCCCTAGTTTCTACCTTCTTAACAACGCTATCAACAAGACAGGTCCTACAGGCCCTAGTTTCTACCTTCTTAACAACACTATCAACAAGAAGGTCCTACAGGCCCTAGTTTCTACCTTCTTAACAACACTATCAACAAGACAGGTCCTACAGGCCCTAGTTCTACCTTCTTGAACAACACTATCAACAAGACAGGTCCTACAGCCCTAGTTTCTACCTTCTTAACAACACTATCAACAAGCAGGTCCTACAGGCCCTAGTTTCTACCTCTTAACAACACTATCAAACAAGGCAGGTCCTACAGGCCCTAGTTTCTACCTTCTTAACAACACTGTCAACAAGGCAGGTCCTACAGCGCCTAGTTTGTCGCACTGGACTACTGTTCAGTCATGTGTCAGGTTGCCACAAAGAGGAATTAAGAAAATTACAATTGTCTCAGAACAGGGCAGCACGGCTGGCCCTTAAATGTACACAGAGAGCTAATATTAATATACGCATGTCAATCTCTCCTGACTCAATGGAGAATGAGAAACACGAGATGAAAAAGCAATGTGGGTTAGGGTTAACGCATCGTGAGATTGAGTGGGTAGCATCCGTGAGATTTGGGTTGGGTAGCATACGATTGTGTGGGTTAACGTACGTGAGGATTTGGGTTGGGTTAGCGCCGTGAGATTTGGGTTGGTTAGCATATATTTGGTTGGGTTAGGACCGTGAGATTGGTGGGTTAGCATACCTGAGATTTGGTTGGGTTAGCATACGTGAATTTGGGTTGGTTAACGTACCGCTGAGATTTGGGTGGGTAGTGTACCGTGAGATTTGGGTTGTTAGCATACGATTTGGGTTGGGTTAACGTTACCGTGAGATTTGGTTGGGTTAGCATACTGAGATTTGGGTGTTAAACACCGTGAGATTTGGGTGTTAACGCATCGTGAGATTTGGGTTGGGTTAGCATACCGTGAGATTTGGGTTGGTAGCATACCGTGAGATTTGGTGGGTTAGCATACGATTGGTTGCGGTTAGCATACGATTGGGTTGGGTGAGCGTACGTGAATTTGGTTGGTTAGCATACGTGGTTGGGTTAGCATAGATTTGGGTTGGTTAGCGTACCGTGAGATTTGGGTTGGTTAGGCATTACCGTGAGATTTGGTTGGTTAGCATACCGTGAGATTTGGTGGGTTAACGTTACGTGAATTTGGGTTGTTAGGACGTGAATTGGGTTGGGTTAGCATACGATTTGGGTGGGTTTAACGTACCGTGAGATTTGGGTTGGTGAGCATACCGTGAATTTGGGTTGTTAAAGCACCGTGAGATTTGGGTTGGGGTTAACGCATCGTTAGATTTGGTTGGGTTAGCATACCGTGAGATTTGGTTGGGTTAGCATACCGTGAGATTTGGTTGGGTAGCATACGATTTGGCGTTGGGTTAGCATACGTTTGGTTGGCGTAGCGACCGTGAGATTTGGGTTGTATTAGCATACGATTTGGGTTGGGTTAGCATACGATTTGGGTGGGTTAGCCGTACCGTGAGATTTCGGTTGGGTTAAGCATACGATTTGGGTGGGTTAGCATACGATTTGGGGTGTAGGTTCTGGGATTGGCTGGGTTAGCGTACTGAGATTTGGGTTGGGTAGCTAGCTTGTGGTTAGCATCGATTTGGTTGGGTTAGCGTACCGTGAGATTTGGGTTGGGTTAGCATACGATTTGGGTTGGGTTAGCATACGATTTGGGTGCGTTACGTACCGTGAGATTTGGTTGGGTTAGCATAAGATTTTGGGTTGGGTTAGCGTACCGTGAGATTTTGGGTTGGGTTAGCTAAGATTGGGTTGGTTTAGCCATCGATTTGGGTTGGAGTTAGCGTACCGTAGATTTGCGGTTTGGGTTAAGCATACGATTTGGGTTGGGTTAGCATACGAATTTGGGTTGGGTTAGCGTACCGTGAGATTTGGGTTGGTTAGCGTACCGTGAGATTTGGGTTGGGTGCGTACTGTGAGAGCGTAACATCAGATGAGATTTATATATTTTTTCCTTATTTAACTAGGCAAGTCATTTAAGAACAAATTCTTATTTTCAATGACGGCCTAGGAACAGTGGGTTAGACTGCCTGTTCAGGGCAGAACGACAGATTTTACCTTGTCAGCTCAGGGATTCAATCTTGGCACCTTTCAGTTACTAGTCCAACACTCTAACCACTAGGCTACTAAACACACATTGGCAAATAGAGCTTCTGATGTGATCAGAGCAAAAATGGCCTTGGATGAAAACAAAGAGTGTCAAAGACATGAATGTCTCTAATTGAAGTGACCTGGCTGGCATCAGTCAAAAAGAGACGAGTGATTGAAGTGACCTGAGGCGCATCAGTTCAAAAGAGAGACGAGTGATTGAAGTGACCTGGCTGGCATCAGTTCAAAAGAGAGACGAGTGATTGAAGTGACCTGGCTGGCATCAGTCCAAAAGAGAGACGAGTGATTGATGTGACCTGGCTGGCATCAGTCCAAAAGAGAGACGAGTGATTGAAGTGACATCCTAGTAGCTGTGTGTGTGGGACAGTTGGATCAACTCACTGAACTCAAGCAGCACGCGAAACTGAAAGATGTTATCAGCCAATGAGAGGATTGCTTTAAAAATTCTGCTAAGCCAAACACGCTGCTGATTGGACAAGACCGATGAGAAGGAGCGTCATGTCAAATTGAATGTCCGTTAGTCTTACGTGGAAGTTTCGTCTCGTTACATTTTTGTCAACAAAAAATGAAAAGTCATTTGTTATACGGTAGTTATCGTTGTCTTCAGGGCATATTGTCTCGTTATCGTCATCAGTTTCCATCAGGAAAAATAGGTTGTTATATTTTTTTCGTCAGTTATTTTTTAAGAAATGCACACTGCCAGGAGTGATCGTACAGTACAGATGTCCTCACAGCTCTAAAAACGTACATCCAAACCAAAAGAAACAGCACCTGTGGTGTCATGGGCTGTGTTTCAGTCTGACGGAGCCACTCGACATCTGACAAACCCCAAAAACTCCCACCAACACCCACCCACCACAAACAAAACAAAAAAGGTTATGAGGTGGAGGGTTGTGGGTGGTGGTGGTGGTGGTGGTGGTGGTGGTGGGGTGAGGGGTGCAGCAGGTGGGTAGTGTGGAACACCTTCAATTTCAGATGTGAGTCATTCCTCCTACCTCCAACAATGGAGTGCCTCGGGGATCCTGAGCAGGTGTGACCTGGATTTGATCAAGAAAACTGAACTTCGTCCCCAGGGTAAAAAAAAAAAAGCCAAAGCTGCCCAGGTGCACCTTTTGTTTGTGTGTGACTTTTGGCAGCAGAGCGGCTTTCGCAACAGGGCCGGGAGATGAATAAAGATCACAATGCAGGTTAGGCTGAGAGAGAGAGAGAGAGAGAGAGAGAGAGAGAGAGAGAGGCTTTAGAGAGCTCTGCTGATGATTACAAAGATAATGCCAGGACTCAGGAGAGGTTCAACAGCCCAGAGGGTCGGCCGGGTGTCAATAATAAAAAGAAAGAAAGGAAAAAAAGAGAAGGACAAAATAGTTCTGGTGTAGAGTGGACATGTAGCCCTCTGGCCTGGTGTAGCCCTCTGGCCTGGTGTAGAGTGGGACATGTTAGCCCCTCTGCTGGTGATGGAGCCCTCTGCCTCGTGTAGAGGGACATGGACCCTCTGGGCCTGGTCTGATAGAGTGGACATGTACCCTCTGGGCCTGTTGTAAGGACTCATGTGTACCTACTGCCTGTATACCCTCTGGCCCTGGTTAACGACTAAGAGGGACATGTTAGCCCTCTGGGCCTCGTTAGAGACGTGGAACATGTAGCCCCTCTAGCCTTGGGATCCCCTCAGAGGCCTGGTGTGGAGTGGACATTTAGCCCTCTGGCCTGGTGTTAGAAGTGACATGTATAAGCCTCTTCCGGCCGTGTAGATGGACATGTAGCCCTCTTGCCTGTGGAAGTATGCGAACTGGCCGAGTAGAACATGTAGCCCTGCGTGGCCTGTGAGAGCGTGGACATGTAGCCCACTCTGGCCTGGTGTAGAGGGTGGAAATGTAGGCCCTCTGGCCCCTGTGAGACCGGGACATGTAGCCCTCTGGCCTGGCAAGCCCTCTGGGCTGGATGTAGAGTGGACAGTACCCTCTGGCCTGGTGTGTAGAGTGAACATGTACCCCTCTGGCCTGGTGTAGAGTGACATGTAGCCCCTCTTGCCTGAGGGAGCCCTTCTGCCTGGCTTAGATTAGATAGGTAGCCCGTTGCTGGTCCTCGGTGTTAGAGGACATGTAGCCTCGGCCTGGCCTTTAGAGTGGGACAATTACCCTCCTGCCTGAGGTTCGCACAGCGACAGTAGCCCTCTGGCCGGTTGTAGAGCAACAGGTAGCCCTCTTGGCCTGGTGAGAGTGGAATGTAGCTCTCTCCTATACATGGAGATTCTGTTGCCAGGTAGATGGTTATACTGGGGTAGTCTGGTGTGTCAGTATGAAGGGTGATACGTGGATCAGTCCGCGCGTGTGCCAGGTAGAAGGTGATATACTGGATCATTCTGGGTGTGCTAGGATAGAGGGTTATACTGGATATGTCTGTGGCAGGTAGAGGGTTATACTGGATATCTCTAGTGGCGTTTACTGGATATCTGTAAGGAGTTATACTGGATATTCTGTGGCTAGGTAGAGAGTTATACTGGATATTCTGTGTGCAGGTAGAGATTATACTGGATATTCTGTGTGTCCGGTAGAGAGTATACGGAATTCTGTGTGTCCAGGTAAGAGAGTTATACTGGATATTCTGTGTGCCAGGTAGAGGGTTATACTGGAATTCTGGTGTGCCAGGTTAGTAGGTGTTATACTGGATATTCTGTGTGCCAAGGTAAAGTATTACTGGATATTCTGTGTGCCAGGTAGAGGGTTATACTGGATATTCTGTGTGCCAGGTAGAGAGGGTTATACTGGATAGTCTGTGTGTATGATCTGTGCAGTAATATTATTTATATCCCAGAGCCATTTGCATTGCTAGTTACAGCCTAATGTTAAGCTAGCTAACATTGAACTTGGTTGGTTAGCTACCTACAGATTCCTGCAGGGTAGTAACATCACGAGTTGGGATTATGGTTCATTGTTTACCTAGATAGCTACATGTCTAAACAAAAGACTCCACTATGCAAGTAACCATTTTAATAGAATGTTCATGATGTCACTATGACAACTGTAGATAGACGTAGCTGGTAAATTCGCTCTGGTTATCTACTCCGATTTCAGAGCACTCTTATCTCAGTGTGCCAGAAGCACAGAATAACTGACGAATTTACAAACGCTCAACACCCGTTGAATATGGCCGGTGTCAGTAAACGTTGGCAAAAACAGCATAATTAAATTGTTGCCAGAAGCACAGTTACAGTCACCGACGCTCTGGATAACATGAAAACAGCCTACCCAATCTGGAGTACCAGAGTGCACTCAGAGTGTGGCCGTAAACTCAGAGCGTTGTCAGATTGTCCCGTTGGTAAATTCAGAGCGTTGTCAGATTGTCCGTTTGTAAATTCAGAGCGTTGTCAGATTGTCTGTTTGTAAATTCAGAGCGTTGTCAGATTGTCTGTTTGTAAATTCAGAGCGTTGTCAGATTGTCTGTTTGTAAATTCAGAGCGTTGTCAGATTGTCCCGTTTGTAAATTCAGAGCGTTGTCAGATTGTCCCGTTGGTAAATTCAGAGCGTTTCGCTCTCGGAGCGGTCTGACCTCACACTGACGCTCTGGCCCGGGGAGTAGGGTTGATCAAAGCGTTCTGACCTCACAATGGCAGTCAAACACCCAAGCTAGCTGGCTAACAGGCTAACTGGCTAGCTACTATCAGACACAAATGAGAGAAAACCTCACTCMGACCATTGGCAGAGCTGGTTAGGCTGTTTTCATGTTATCCAGAGCGTTGGTGACTGTAACTGTGCTGCAGGCAACAATTTAATTATGCTGTTTTTGCTAGCCAAGTTAGCCTGTTAGCCAAGTTAGCCTGCTAGCCAAGTTAGCCTGCTAGCCAAGTTAGCCTGCTAGCCAAGTTAGCCTGTTAGCCAAGTTAGCCTGCTAGCCAAGTTAGCCTGCTAGCCAAGTTAGCCTGCTAGCCAAGTTAGCCTGCTAGCCAAGTTAGCTTGGGTGCTTGACTGCTGTTGTAAGGTCAGTCCGCTCGGATCAACCCTACTCCTCGGGCCAGAGCGTCCAGTGTGCGCTCTGAACGCTCCGAGAGTTAAATGCTCTGAATTTACAAACGGACAATCTGACAACGCTCTGAGTTTACAAACGCCCAGAGCACGCTCCGAGTACACTCTGGCACTCCAGATTACATTTACGAACACACCCGTAATATAAACCAGCCTTTAGTCTTGAAATCTCTGGTTGTTTAGTACATGGCCTCACCGGTGAGTCATTAAAGAGATGGGTGGGGCTAAGGCTTTAGAGGGTGTGAACGATGTTGAATGGGTGTAGACAAAGAAGAGCTCTCCAGTAGGTACCCGAAACATTCAAGGGCCATTTTCTCAAAAGTGAGGCTACAAGTTTATCAACTTTCAAAGCAGAATTACTTCCCATTGTTCCTCAACTGTAGTGTCTGATAAACCATGTTGTAGCTCTGAGTCTACTTTTATCCAATGTAAATCGAGCCGGTCGGTCACATTTATGTTTATTTATTTTCCCTTTTTTGTACTTGAACTATTTGCACATAATAAGACATTTGAAATGTCTTTATTCTTTTGTAACTTTTGTGAGTTTTATGTTTACTGTCAATTTTTGAATTATTTATTTCACTTTTGTTTATTATCTACTTGACTTGCTTTGGCAAAGTTACATCTGTTTCCAATGCCAATAAATCCCTTAAATTGACATTGATCAGAAAGAGGGAGAGAGAGAAAGACAGAGAAAGAGAGAAATAAGGGAGAGAGAGAGAGTGTGGGGGGAGGGGGAGAGAAGGGGAGAGAGGGGGGAGAGAGTGGAAGAGAGGGAAAGAGAGAGAACAGAGAGGAGAGAGAGAGGAGAGAGAGAGAAGTGTGTGGGGGGAGGGGAGAGAAGGGAGAGGAGGGGGAGAGAAAAGGATGAGAGGGGAAAGAGGAGGAAAAGACAGAGAAAGAGGGAGAGATGAGAGAGAGAAGCGAGAGAGAGGTGTGTAGGGGGGAGGGGGACGAAGAAGGGAGAGCAGGAATAAGAGAGAGAAAGAGATTGCTTTACAATAGTCAACAAGGCAGTGCGGAGAAAATGAGCACTCTGGTGGTTCTGGCCCTCCCTCCCTCCTCCCTCCCTCCCTCCCTCCCTCCCTCCTCTCCACCCTCCTGCCTCTCTAACAGGTCTCCCCTGATGCCTCTCTAACAGGTCTCCCCTTGATGCCTCTCTAACAGGCTCCCCTGATCTGTCCTCTCTGCTAACCAGGTCTCCCCTGATGCCTCTCTTAACAGGTCTCCCCTGATGGGCCTCTCTAACAGGTCTCCCCTGATGGCTCTCTAAGGTCTCCCGTGCCTCTAACAGGTCTCCCCTGACTGCCTCTCTAACAGGTCTCCCCTGATGCCTCTTTAACAGGTCTCCCCTTATGGCCTCTCTAACAGGTTCTCCCCTGATGCCTCTCTAACAGGTTCCCCCTGATGCCTCTCCTAAAACAGGTCTTCCCCTGATGCCTCTCTAACAGGTCTCACCTGATGCCTCTCTAACAGGTCTCCCCTGTTTTACATGTCCTGATGCCTCTCTAACAGGTCTCCCCTGATAGCCGTCCTTCTAACAGGTCTCCCCTGAATGGTCCTCTCTAACAGGTTCTCCCCTGATGCCTCTCTAACAGGTCTCCCCTGATGCCTCTCTACACGTCTCCCCTGTCCTCTCCTGCTCCCTATCCCTCTCTAACAGGTCTCCCCCTGATCCTCTCTAAAGGTCTCCCCTGATGCCTCTCTAACAGGTCTTCCCCTGATGCCTCTTCTAACAGGTCTCCCCGATGCTCTCTAACAGGTCTCCCCTGATGCCTCTCTAACAGGTTCCCTGATGCTCTCTAACAGGTCTCCCCTGATGCCTCTCTAACAGGGCTCCCCTGATGCCTCTCTAACAGGTCTCCCTGATGGCCTCTCTAACAGGGTCTCCCCGATGCTCTCTAACAGGTCTCCCCTTGATGCCTCTCTAACAGGTCTCCCCCCTGATGCCTCTCTAACAGGGTCTCCCCTGATGCCTCTCTAACAGGTCTCCCCTGATGCCTCTCTAACAGGTCTCCCCTGATGCCTCTCTAACAGGGTTCTCCCTGATGCCTTCTCTAACAGGTCTCCCCTGATGCCTCTCTTAACAGGTCTCCCCCTGATGCCTCTCTAACAGGTCTCCCCTGATGGCCTCTCCAACAGGTCTCCCCTGCATGCCTCTCTAACAGGTCTCCCCTGATGCCTCGCCTCTTGCCTTCCAGCAAGACAATACACCCCAAGCACACGACAAAATCCACTAAGAAATGGTTAATTAGCCACAAAATCAACAATTTTGAAATGGCCATGCTTGGTCTCATGACTTGAAACCATTGAAAACCTGTTGGTTTTGAATTGAAGATGCACAGACACAAGATATCAAAGATCTGAAAGGATTCTGTATGAATGAAGGAATGGTCTACGATCCTTCCCAGTGTGTTCTCCAAACACATAAAACATTTTTTGAAAATGCTCAGTGCTGTTATTGAAAACAGGGATGTCAATCAATTTGCCCCCTACCTTTTTCTGAAATAAAGAAAATTACTTGTTAAACAAAATCTCTTTCCTCTGAGCAATTGGATTACTATAAAAAAAATATTTCCTTATTATTATTTTTTTTAAACATAAGATTTAGCTTAGTATTTGAATATCTATTTTACACAGTAAGTTTTGCTCATCTTTATCAAGGGGTGTCAATCATTTAAGACCCCAACTGTAATCCATAAGAAAAACCATAGAATGCATAACAAATTCCCACTAGTCAAATGAGCCATTCTGGAGGAATTGGAACCCTTATTAAAAAAAAATTAGTAGTATACAGAGTAAAGTGATACTTACAGTTGTAGTATATACAACTGTAGTATATACAGTGTAGTATACTACAGCTGTTTACCAGTGTAGTATATACAGTTGTAGTATATACAGTGTAGTACTATACAGTGTAGTATACACCGTGTTAGTACACACACGTGTAGTATATTAACAGTGTGTATACACAGTGTAGTATATACAGTGTAGTATACACATGTAGTATATACAGTGTCAGTATACACATGTAGTATACACAGTGTAGTATATACAGTGTAGTAACACAGTGTAGTATATACAGTGTAGTATTATACAGTGTAGTATATAAGTGTAGTATATACAGTTGTAGTATATACAGTGTAGTATATACAGTGTAGTGTAGTATAATACAGTGTAGTGTAGTATACACAGTGTAGTATATACAGTGTAGTATATACAGTGTAGTGTAGTATATACAGTGTAGCTGTAGATATACAGTAGTATATACAAGTGTAGTAATACAGTGTAGTATATAAAGTAAGTGTAGTATATACAGTGTAGTATATACAGTGTAGTATATTACAGTGTAGTATATACAGTGTATGTATCATAACAGTGTAGTATATACAAGTGTAGTATATTACAGTGTAGTATATATACAGGTAGTATATACAGTGTATTGTAGTATATAACATGTAGTGTAGTATACACAGTGTAGTATATCACAGTGTAGTATAACACAGTTGTAGTATATACAGTGTAGTATATACAGTGTAGTAATAGTAACACGTGATTAAGTGTAGTATATACAGTGTAGTGTAGTATACACAGTGTAGTATATACAGTGTAGTATATACAGTGTAGGTAGTTATATACAGTGTAGTGTAGTAATATACAGTGTAGTATTATTACAGTGTAGTATATACAGTGTAGTTATAAAGTATAGTGTAGTATATACAGTGTAGTATATACAGTGTAGTATAACAGTGTAGAGAGTATATTACAGTGTAGTATATACAGTGTGTATATACAGTGTATGTAGTATAACCAATGTAGTGAGTATATACAGGTGTTAAGTATAATACAGTGTAGTGTAGGTATACAGTGTAGTATATACAGTGTAGTAAATACAGTGTAGTATATAGAGTGTAGTGTAGTATAACAGTGTAGTGTAGTATATACAGTGTAGTATATACATCGTAGTGTAGTATACACAGTGTAGATAATTACAGTGTAGTATAACAGTGTAGTATACTACAGTAATAGTGTAGTATATACTATTTTACACAGTAAGTATTTGCTCATCTTTATCAAGGGTTGTCAATCATTTGACCAACCTGTATATACCATAAGAAACCATAGATGCATTAACAAAAATTCCCACAGTTCAAAGTGAGCCATTTTTGGAGAATTGGAACCCTTTACAAAATTAAATATAGTATACAGTTAGTATACACAGGTAGTATTACAGTAGTATACACAGTGTAGTATATACAGTGTAGTATATACAGTGTGTAGTATATACAGTGTAGAATACACTAAGCCCAGTGTATATACAGTGTAGTATATACAGTGTAGTATACACAGTGTAGTATCAGTAGTGTAATAACACAGTGTAGTATATACATGTGTAGTATACACAGTGTAGTATATATACAGTGTAGTATATACAGTGTAGTTATTACAGTGTAGTATGTATACAGTGTAGTGTAGTATAACAGTTGTGTATATATACAGGTAGTATAACGTAGTAATAAGTGTAGTATACCGTGTAGTATAACAGTGTAGTGTAGTATACAACAGCTGTAGTATATACACAGTGTGTAGTATATACAGTTGTAGTGTAGATATACAGTGTAGTGTAGTATACACAGTGTAGGTGTCCAGTAGTATACAGATGTAGTGTAGTATATACAGGTGTAGTGTAGTGTAGTGTATTACAGGGTAGTGTAGTGAATATTACAGTGTAGTGTAGTATATACAGTGTAGGTTATGTGTAGGTAGTGTGTATTACAGTGATGTAGATATACAGTGTAGCTGTAGTATATAGTGTAGTGTAGTATATACAGTGTAGTGTAGTAATATACACAGTGAATTGTAGTATATACAGTGTAGTATATGTGTATGTAGTATATAGAGTGAATGTAGATATACAGTGTAGTATATTATAGTGTAGTTGTAGTATATACAGTGTAGTGTAGTATATACAGTGTAGTGTAGTGTAGGGTAGGTATATACAGTGTAGTAGTATATACAGTGTAGTGTAGTTATACAGTGTAGTGTAGTATATACGTAGTATAAATGTAGTGTAGTATAACACAGTGTAGTATATACAGTTGTAGTATATACATGTGTAGTGTAGTTATACCGTGTAGTGATATACAGTGTAGTGTAGTTATATACACAGTGTAGTGTAGTTTATACAGTGTAGTGTAGTATATACAGTTTAGTATATATAGTGTAGTGTAGTATATACAGTGTAGTATATATAGTGTAGTGTAGTATATACAGTGTAGTATATATAGTGTAGTTTAGTATATACATTGTAGTATATATAGTGTAGTGTAGTAACCCTTATAGAGAAATAGCCTAATTCAACATGTGTAGTGTAGTATATACAGTGTAGTGTAGTATATACAGTGTAGTGTAGTATATACAGTGTAGTGTAGTATAGACAGTGTAGTGTAGTATATACAGTGTAGTGTAGTATATACAGTGTAGTGTAGTATATACAGTGTAGTGTAGTATATACAGTGTAGTGTAGTAACCCTTATAGAGAAATAGCCTAATTCAACACGTGTAGTGTAGTAACTCAAGTCTAGTAAAGGGCTTAAAAGTTTTGTCATAGAAAGAAACTAACATGTATTGAGTATCTAGGTAAAAATTATACAATTAGGAATTCATCTGTCAGTTATTTGTAACCAAAATCCCACCAACGGTGATAGACACCGCCAAATATACCATTTCCTAACAGAAATCATCTTTTATAATCATTCACACAAGTCGTATTGTTATTCAAACTCCTGGGAACACGTCACAGACCAGACGTCAGATGGTTTCCCTGTGCTCTTGTTAATTCATCACACTGGTCGTTTGGAGAGCCCACCACCGCCAGCGCTAGAAGATAAATGATTTGGTATCATATGACAGCTTTCTACACTTTGGTTGGCCCGTTTCCGTGGAAATAACGTTCTTTTTTTTTGGGGGGGGGGGGGTACACCTCCAAGCCCCGGCCTCCACACACCTGACAGAACAGCTCTGTTCCAAATGGAACCCTATTCCCTACATAGTGACCACTTTAGACCAGGGAACCTATTCCCTAAAGTAGTGCAGTATATAGGGAATAGGGCTCTGGTCTAAAGTAGTGTACTATATAGGGAATAGAGCTCTGGTCTATAGTAGTGCACTATATAGGGAATAGGGCCCTGGTCTATAGTAGTGTACTATATAGGGAATAGGGTGCCATAGGGCCCTGGTCTATAGTAGTGCACTATATAGGGAATAGGGCCCTGGTCTATAGTAGTGCACTATATAGGGAATAGGGAGCCATTTGAAACGCAACCCTGAACCGCCTAGCACCTCCTCTCCTCTGTGTGGAAACAGACAGTGTTCCCCAACTACGTTCCTGTACAGAGGGCCAGGTGGAGGGGCCAGGTGGAGGGGCCAGGTGGAGGGGCCAGGTGGAGGCCTTTACAAACCAAACAGGCCCTCTGCTTGGAGAGGATGTAGCTGACCATGATGCTCTGGGTCGGGGGTCATCTGGATGGTTAATAGAGAGTGGTGGAGGTGGTGGTGGGGGCATTACGTATATATGGAACACGCACTGTTGTTTCGGTGCAGGTAAATTGGAATACGGCCAATCCAAAATGTTATAATAACAACGTGAGGTTAAGATGTTTGTTCTCTAAACAGTTGTTTAATAAAGTAGGAATGACACAATTCTATTGGATGGAATAGCAGCATGTTGAGGATGCCTTGTAGTTGACTTTTTTCAGAGGTTACTTGGTATGTTGCATTTCTGTCTGTCTTTTCTTGCTCAAACTCTCTCATTCCAACATTCTATTCTAACCAGACAAACCACACCTTGAAGATGAAGTGTAGTCAACAAGCCGAGGTGTGAACCGGTAAAAAAAATTACTAGATTATCTTTAGATTACTAGATTAGTTTTAGACGAGAAACACTTCTCAAAACACAATATCCCTCCTCTCCTGTTTTAGGCCAGCGGTACGTGGGAATCTGAGGTTGGTACAGTCTGAGGTGGGTACAGTTTGAGGTGGGTACAGTCTGAGGTGGGTACAGTCTGAGGTGGGTACAGTCTGAGGTGGGTACAGTCTGAGGTTGGTACAGTCTGAGGTGGGTACAGTCTGAGGTGGGTACAGTCTGAGGTGGGTACAGTCTGAGGTGGGTACAGTCTGAGGTTTCTGGTACCAACTCTCAAAGGTGGGGGGCTGATTACAGTCTGATGGAGAGACGTGTACCCACCTTCAGACTGTACCCATCACTTCACGACGCCACCTCAGGCTGTACCCACCTCAGGACTGTACCCACCTCAGACTGTACCACTCAGACGTACACCTCACACCTCAGACTATACCACTGTAGCGCCACCTTACCAGCAAGTCTGGTAAGCCCAACCTCAGTTCAGACTGGGTATCCCATCTCCACGTTGATATCTACACGTCCCATACCGTCAGAGGTGGGCTTTTATTAACTTCTCTCTCAGGCTTTCACGTGACTAACCCAACTTCAGACTTGTGAGCCCAGTCCCAGGAATCTTGTATACAGTCTGAGTCGTGCCCACGGCTCAGACTGTTACCCAACTACCTCTCTAGAGAGTCTGTTGATCACGTGTTGTAACACCTATCTAGCCATCGAGGACGATTTACCCACCTCAGGAGTTTGGGTCGGGAACACTGCTGTAGTTGTACTGGTACCCACCCTCCAGAGATGATGTACGACCCACCTCAAGGACTGTAACACACCTCCACAGACTTACCCACCTCAGAGCAGTTTACCCACCTCCAGACTGCTGTGGGGTACATCGTAGTACTGCACAAAGTGTCGTCACAGAGCTACAGTTCTTAAGCCACACCTCAGGGAGTTCTGTATTACCCATATATCCTCAGACGTATTCTACCCACTCCAGTCAGAACTGTATACAAGTCCCCATCGAGTACCACCCGTTCTGTGCAGACCTGTACCCACCCTCAGACTGACCCACCTCAAGGACTAGTGTGTAATCTCAACTCTGTGTACCAACCTCGAGGACTGTACCCACCTTTCAGATCTCTTTTGTATTAGTAACCCCCACGCTCAGAGAGGGTAACTGTAGCCCACCTCAACAAGAGAGAGGGTTGTACAAGTCTGAGCCGTCGGCACACCTAAGAGTACAGTATACCACCTCGGAGACTTGTTTTAACCCAACTCAGGACTGTAACCCACCTCAGACCTGTAGTGTTATCAACGATACCAACGCTGCGATATACCTGTACAGGTCCCACCTCATGTACTGTTATTCCTCTGCAGCACCTCAGTGAGGGCTAACTAAGTCTCGAGCGGTACCCACCTCAGTCAGACGTGGTACCCCACCTCAGGAGTCTTTTACGTAAAAGTTACCCACTCAGACTCTGATTGGAGTACTGTCAGGTATCAACCACCTCCAGAGCGGGTCTGTTGAGTACAGTCCTCCAACGCCTCTCTCCTTAGGGACAGAGTATGAGCGGCGAGGACCGTGTCTGTACCCACCCTGTATCAGCATCTCAGCACCAAGGCGTTTCCGACCGGAACTACACAATTCTGAGGGTACTCGTTAATGTACCCACTCAGGGAGGCGACTTAAGTCCCCACTCTGACCTTCAGACTGTACTCCATCCTCAAACTTGTACCCGCTCACCTCAGACGTTGGTTGTACAAACCCTTCAGTATTGCCCACTATCTCCAGCTGCCTAATAAACTAACAGTCGAGTGACATTATTGTGTTGGAAAACTATAGAAGTCTAGGTTGTCATCGTTTCTTTCGTCTGACAAAATACTAATCTAGTAATCTAAAGATTAATCTAGTAATTTTTTTTAGCTTCCACAACCTCGGTCTGTGACTTACACTTGTACTACATCTTCAATATCTAGGGTGTTTGTCTGGTTAGAATAGAATGTTGGAATGAGAGAGTTTGAGCAAGAAAAGACAGACAGAAATGCAACATACCAAGTAACTCCTCTGAAAAAAGTCAACTACAACAAGAGCATCCCTAACTGTCGCCTCCATTCCATCCAATAGAATTGTGTCATTCCTACTGTTAGATTAGAAAAACATCTTAACCTCACTGTTGATATATAACATTTTTGGATTGGCGCGTATTCCAATTTACCTGCCACCGAAACAACAGTGCGTGTTCCATATATACGTAATGCCCCCACCACCACCTCCACCACTCTCTATTAAACCATCCAGATGACCCCCGACCCAGAGCATCATGGTCAGCTACATCCTCTCCAAGCAGAGGGCCTGTTTGGTTTTTAAAGGCCTCCCACCTGAGCCCCTCCACCTGGCCCCTCCACGCCTCCTCCCTCCATCCTTGGCACCTCTGAGTACTTGAAGGAACGTAGTGTGGGGGAACACTGTCTGCTTTCCCACAGAGGAGAACGAGTCTGGCAGTTTTTGCTAGGCGGTCAGTGGTGCGTTGTCAAATGGCTCCCGTATTCCCTATATTGAGTGCGACTTGACAGGGCTCTTTCCATGATTGACCATGACCAGTGCCTATGTGCACCCTGATTCCCTAAATATAGTCATCTATAGACCAGGGCCCAATGGGCACCCATTCCCAGATATGTGATCGAACTACCTAGGTAGCCTAATACAGTGGCTATTCTGATCACGCTGCGGTTTCAGTTATCTAGTGAGGTGTGGCGTACACTCCGAAGTGACTACTAGAAGACCCAGACTCTATTGACAGTCTCCTAGATCATAGTTAGCCGACTACTTTACGGACAGGAAGCCTTCATTCAGTCTGAGTGTATTCCCCTGTAACTAAGTTACTCTAGCCTGAGACTAGCCTTTGTAGTGAGGAATCAAGGGTGGTTCCGCTGGGTGCTACCCCAAGAGTAGTCTGAGGGGTGGTGCACGTATTGTTACAGTCTGAGGGGGTAGTGTAGGGTACAGTTCTGAGGGGTGTTCCGATTTTATCTAGTTGCTAGACAAGAAGCTGTCCTAGTCCAGGTGGCGGACTGTACAGTTGTCTGTTTGAGGGGAGTGGCCCGGGGTACAGTCTAGGTGGGGGCTGTGGAGGGTTACAGTTCTTGAGGTGGTACAGTCTGAGGGTGGGGAGTGGTAGGCTCACACTCCTGCCAGTCGCTCCCCAAAAAAAAAAGAACGTATTTCACCGGAAACGGGGGCGGACAGCTCTGACAAGCCCCGAGAAGTGGTTAGAAAGGCTGGTACAGTTGCTATGATATGGATTAGGTGTCCAAATTCATTTATCTGCTAGGCAGAAGCAACTGCGTGGGGGGTACAGTGATGGTGGGTACAGTCATGAGTGGTGTGGTACAGGTTGGGTACAGTCTTGGAGGTGGGTTGATTGGCAGTGTCTGACCGCGTCGTCTCGCCGAATACAGGTGAACGACCAGTGGATGAGGTACAGTTCTGAGGTGCGGTACAGTCTGAGGTAATTAAGGGTTATACCAAACAGTCTGGGGAGTCCGCACCAGGGGATAAACCCATTACATGTCGACTTGAGGTGGCTGGGTGCCGTTGTTGACACCGACGTCTGTGAGGTGGGTACTTACCTCCCAAGGAGAGTTTGAGAATAGTGCAATAGCAGATTGTGTGAATGAATGTATACAAAGTCATATGAAGATGGATGTGTCCTGGGTTATACAGCTCTAGAGTGAATGGTATATTCCGGTGTCTATCAGCCGGTTGGTGGGGTAATTACTTAGTTCTGAGGGGTGGTTTGGACTACAAGTCATTGAAAGGCTGTGGACAGGGTACAGTCTGAGGTGAAATTAACAGTCTATTGCCACAGCAGTGGTTGTGATATTCATTATGTCTTTAGACGCGTTAGGCGCAGTTACTACTAGATACTACTTACCTTTGTTGTGCTTTTGCTATGACAGGTTAAACCTCTTGAAAAGGTGGCCCCGTTTACTAGAGTACAGATCTGTGCATGTTAGCTACCAATTACAGGTGGTGTTTTCAGTCTGAGATGTGTTAGCATTTCTGTATAAGGGTTGTCTTACCACTACGACGTACTATACGGTGACTATAAGCCTAGCCCACTGGGATTACACTATGCCATATCTCTACACGGACCCAACAAGACCCCATGTGTGTTTTTGAAACATTATTAATCACAGACCTGGTTACCTGCAAAGTCAAACGTTGATCACTGTATGAATTACGTAAACCTACAACTAGGCTTGAGCTTGTATTTTTATACACTACAATAGATACCAACCCTACACCCAGCAACAAACCGTGGTAATATTAACCCTAATGCTCCTATCGGGTCTGTAAGGTGTTACTCTTTCATTTATCATATTGTTTCTTTACCTTTCTGAAGTATGCCCCGGCTGATGAGACCAGGTACCGTGGATGAAGAGCTATGGGATGGCTACACTGAGGGTGGAACCATGCAGGAATCTCAGTTTTAATATACTGCACTGGCCGTGGGAGCGGAAACACATCTTGAGGGTGTTGAATGAGTTGTAGTCATACGTATACACCCGGTCATATTGTTTAGCTCTAAACAATTCCTTTTGAACCAAGAAAGGGTAACCAACAATACAGTCCTATCCTCAGCTGCTTGATAGTAAGCGTAACAGCGTTACATATCACTCATTTCCACCTAGAATACATCCTCTTTCCATAGATATCCTCACATCACTAAGCTATCGTAGTCACTACTCTCTCCATGATTGAATTCCAGAAATAACAACTCTCTTTAACAAGGTGAGCAACAAGGTGTGTATTTAGGATTAATAATACCTTATCTAGGTCCTGAGCTGTCTATACCACTACGCTCGTAACGTGCCTTACCCACTGGTAAGTGGATAAAGAACAGTACGAGCCTAGTGCTATATACCTACAAGGACCAATGGCAGCGTGGTAAGTGTCCATATTGTTTTAATAAGAATACTGAACACTGAACAAAACAAAATAAAACACAAAACGAACAGTCCTGTACGCGTGAAGCAAAAACACAGAACAGAAAATAATCACCCACACCACACAGGTGGGAAAAGGCTAACCTAAGTATGATTCTCAATCAGAGACAAACGAACGACACCTGCCTCTAATGAGAACCACACCAGGCCAAACACAAAACCACAACCTAGAAAAAAGAACATAGACTGTCCACCCAACTCACGCCCTGACCATACTAAAACAAAGACATAACAAAAAAACTAAGGTCAGAA
>NW_019944823.1:0-2154 GCF_002910315.2 Salvelinus sp. IW2-2015 | reverse complement strand
AAAACACAGAACAGAAAATAATCACCCACACCACACAGGTGGGAAAAGGCTACCTAAGTATGATTCTCAATCAGAGACAACGAACGACACCTGCCTCTGATTGAGAACCACACCAGGCCAAACACAAAACCACAACCTAGAAAAAAGAACATAGACTGTCCACCCAACTCACGCCCTGACCATACTAAAACAAAGACATAACAAAAAAACTAAGGTCAGAACGTGACAGGTGCGTTTAACAAGATGTACAGTTTGTGAACGCTAGATAAAGTTAATCAAACATATTCCATTTGTTTAATGCAGGTATTTATTTATTTATTTTCAAAATGGGGTTAGGTGGTTGCCGTGGCACGGGGGCGTAGATACGGTCAGCAGCAGAATATTTGTGAACATTTTCTCTACACAATGACAGCTTGTTTTGTCACATGAACTGAAATTAGGCGAAATATTCATATTTTTTGCAACCAGGAAATGGCTGAGCGATTACTGCGTATTGCACCTTTAAGCCGATTTCCTGCAATGTAAACATTTTCTCCACGAAACTGAGAGCAATGTTTGCACTTTTTAAAGATAATTTCCTGCAATTCTTTGTTTTTTTGCCACTGTCTATCTTTTATTTTGGTGATTGTTAGTTCTCAAGATTGTACGATGTAAAACTATTTAGGTATATTATCTTTTCTACATACGTTATCTGGTTTTAGTCATTTAAATTTACACTGAAAGCCTTTTTCCAACCCGAAAATGTATTTCCCATTTATTTATTTGTGTATTTTTAGGTGCCTCGCCAAGGATTGCAACGGCAAAACAATCCGTGTGATGTTGGTCATAAACCTTCTGTAATGCAAGCTAACAGTCAAACACGGTAGTGCGCAAGCGATGCGAACTTAAGTGTCTGTTTCCTATGGCATTTTGAGCCAATGGAAAGGCTCCGGGGGCAAAGCCATGTCAAGAGGCAACAGATGTATATGAGTTGTTAAGGAGGTAAGACCTTACTTCCTGTGTACTCAAGACTCAAGGGAACTGCTCCGAGTCAAGACACACACGGAACTGTTACTGAGCGTACCCAATACTGTAGCTGCTTCTGTTGCCATATCTCATTCATTCACGAGTCGTACAGATTCAATTACTACATCTGTGTGGTGTTTAGAGTCGGATGCATAAGAGTGTCAAACAGATGTGATTTAATTGGCATACCACTACTCCAGTCGCCAGATGGGATGCCACAAAAAAAAAAGACTCTCTGGAAAGTCATAACCAGCATTTGCCGAAAACTGCCTCTCAACAGATCTTTAGAAATGTGTTTGTAACAGTCCTAACACTGGTACTCGCTTCAGTTAGTGCCTGAAGTGGTTGGAAGTGTTGGTGATGCAGACGGTCTTACTGTTGTCTATAATGTCCCCTTTAAGGCCTTTATTTAGAGGATAAGGGAGTATAACAGTAAACAGTCTAATGATGATGTGTTCAGGCCTTTATTTAGAGGATAAGGGAGTATAACATTAAACAGTCTAATGATGTGTTCAGGCCTTTATTTAGAGGATAATGAAGTATATAACATTAAACAGTCTAATGATGTGTTCAGGCCTTTATTTAGAGGATCATGAAAGTATAACAGTAAACAGTCTAATGATGTGTTCAGGCTTTATTAGAGGTAATGAAGTATAACATTAAACAGTCTTAATGATGTGTTCAGGGCCTTTATTTAGAGGATCATGAAAGTATAACATATAAAGTCTAATGATGTGTTCAGGCCTTTATTTAGAGGATAATGAAGTATAACATTAAACAGTTAATGATGTGTTCAGGCCTTTATTTAAGGGGATTAAGGGAGCTATAACATTAAGAGCAGTCTAATGATGTGTTGAGGCCTTTATTTAGAGGATAAGGAAGTATAACAGTAAACAGTCTAATGATGTGTTCAGGCCTTTATTTAGAGGATAATGAAGTATAACATTAAACAGTCTAATGATGTGTTCAGGCCTTTATTTAGAGGATATGAAGTTAAATTAAACAGTCTAATGATGTGTTCAGGCCTTTATTTAGAGGATAATGAAGTATAACATTAAACAGTCTAATGATGTGTTCAGGCCTTGATTTAGAGGATAATGAAGTAAACATTAAACAGTCTAATGATGTGTTCAGGCCTTTATTTAGAGG
>NW_019944822.1:26748-60345 GCF_002910315.2 Salvelinus sp. IW2-2015 | reverse complement strand
ACCCTAAACAGTAGTAGACTTACTCCAAACAACCCAAAACAGGTAGGACTTACTCCAAACAACCCTAAACAGTAGAACTGACTCCAAACAGGTTAGACACTCCAAACAACCCACTAAACAGGTAGACTTTTACTCCAAACAACCCTAAACAGTAGACTACTCCAAACAACCCCAAACAGTTAGACTACTCCAAACAACCCTAACAGTAGACTTACTGCCAAACAACCCAAAACACGTAAAGACTACTCCAGAACAACCCTAAACAGATTAACTACTCCAAACAACCACCAAACAGTAGACTTACTCCAAACAACCCCCTAAACAAGTAGACTACTCCAAACAACCCTAAAACAGGTAGACTTACTCCAAAACAAACCCTAAACAGCAAGACTTACTCCAAACAACCCCAAACAGCTAGAACTTACTCCAAAACAACCCCCTAAACAGGTAAAGACTTACTCCAAAAAAAACCCTAAACAGGTAACTTACTCCAAACAGTAGACTTACTCCCAAACAACCCAAAACAGGTAAACTTACTCCAAACACAACCCTAAACAGGTAGACTTACTCCAAAACACCCCCACACAGTCTAGACTTACTCCAAACAACCCCTAAAAAGTAAGACTTACTCCAAACAACCCTAAACAGTAGACTTACTCCAAACAACTCTAAACAGGTAGACCTACCTCCAAACAAACACTAAACAGTTTAGACTTACTCCAAACAACTCTAAAACAGGTCTAGACTACTCCAAACAACACTAAACAGGTGACTTACTCCAAACAATCTTCCAAACAGGTAGACTTACTCCAAACACCCTAAACAGGTAGACCTACTCCAAAACAAACCCTAAAACATAGACTTACTCCAAACAGGTAGACTTACTCCAAAACAACCCACTAAACAGGTAGACTTACTCCAAACAACCCTAAACAGGATAGACTTACTCCAAACAGGTAGACTTACTCCAAAACAAACCCTAAACAGTAACTTACTCCAAAACAGTAACTTACTCCAAGACAACCCCTAAACATAGACTACTCCAAACAACCCTAAAAAGGTAAAAGACTTACTCCAACAGGTAAGACTTACTCCAAACAACCCTAAACAGGTAGGCTACTCCAAACAGGATAGACTACTCCAAAAACCCAAACAGGTAGACTTACTCCAAACCAACACCCAAACAGGCTAGACGTACTCCACAAACAGTAGACTTACTCCAAACAACCCTAAACAGGTAGACTTACTCCAAACAACCCTAAACAGGTTAGACACTCAAAACAAACCCAAACAGGTTAGGATCTTACTCCAAACAGGATAAGACTACTCCAAACAACCCTAAACAGTATAGACTTACTCCAACAACCCCAAACAGGATAGACTTACTCCAAACAGGTAGACTTATCCAAATAAACTAAACAGGTAGACTTACTCCAAACAACCTAAAACAGGTAGACATACTCCAAAACAACCCAAACAGTAACTTGACTCCAAACCCCTAAACAGGTGGACTTACTCCAAACAACCGCTAAAACAGGTAGACTTACTCCAACACGCTAACAGGCTAGACTTACCCAAACAACCCTAAAGTGATTCAAACTCAACGGTAGACTTACTCCAAAACCCAACGTGACTTCTCAAACACCAAAGGTAGACTTACTCTCACAAACTAGTGATTATCACAACTAAACAGGTAGACTTACTCCAAAAGCATACCCAAACAGGTAGAACTTACTCCAAACAACCCTACTAATAACAGGTAGACTTACTCAAGTACAACCCTAAAACAGGTGAACTTACTCCAAACAACCTGCTAAACAGGTAGACTTACTCCAAACAACCCTAAACAGTAACTTACTCCAAAAGCAACCCCAAACAGGTAGACTTACTCCAAACCAACTCAACAGGTAGACTCCTACTCCAAACAGTAGACTTACACGTAACTCCAAAACAACCCCAAACAGAAGTCGACTTATCTCCAATGACAGGTAGGACTCTACCCCAGAACAACCCCAAAACAGTAGACTTACTACCAAACAACCCCCAAACCAAGTAGACCTACTCCAAACAACCCCAAAACAGGTAGACGTACTCCAAACAACCCCAAAACAGCGTAGGACTACCCAAAACAGTGTAAACTACCCAAACCAGGTAGACCACCTCCAAACAACCCCAAACACGAGACCTACTCAACAAACCCCAAACAGGTAGACCTACTCCGTACACACCCCAAACAGGTAAGAGCCACTCAAAACCTCCAAACAGCTTTTACTTCCCACAAAACAGGTAGACTTACTCCAAACAACCCCAAACAGGTAGGATTACTCAAACAACCCCAAACAGGTAGACTTACTCCAAACAGACCACAGTAGACTTACTCAAAACTAGACTACTAAAACCCAAACAGAGACTATCCAAAACAACCTCTCTAAGACATATGATCTAAACCATGTACCACAGTAGACTACCCAAACATACCACAAAGAGACGTTTACTCCCAATAACCAACTCCTTAACAATGTTAGACTTACTCCAAACAACCAAAAACAGGTCTAGACATCCAAACATCCCCAAACAGGTAGACTACTCACACCCTAAACAGTTAGACTATAACATCAACAATCACTACTCAAACCAACCCTAAACAAGGTGCTACCCAAACAACTCCCAACTAACTTACTCCAAACAAGGGAGACTACTTCCAAAACAACCCTAAACGGTTAGACTTACTCCAACAACCCACATTTCGACCCAAATTTTAGACTTACTCCAAAAACCCTAACAGTAGACTTACTCCAAAAAGCGAGGTAGACCTTACTCCAACACACCTAATCAACACTTACTCCAAACAGTCAATCCTACAAGTTACCTCACATCAGGTAGGCGATCCAAACAATCCTAAACAGTAGTTAACTTCGCAAGACAGCTTAGACTTACTCCAAAAATCCCAAACAGGGTGCAGGATCAGACATTATCAAACAACCCTAAACAGTAGGATTCTTACTCCAAACAACCCTAAACAGTGTAGGACTTACTCCATAACCTCAAACCCTAAAAGCACGTGTTAGACCTTACTCCAAACAAGGCTAGACTTACTCCAAACAACCTAAACAGTAGACTTACTCCAAACAGTAACTACTCCTAAACAAACCCAAAACAGGTAAAACCTACTACCAAACAACCTCTAACAGGTAGACTTACTCCAAAACAGGTGACTTACCCAAACAACCCTAAACAGGTAGTAGCTGACTTCCAAACAACCCTAACAACAGAGACTTACTCCAAACAACCCCAAACAGGTAGACTTACTCCAAACAACCCTAAAACAGGTAGACCTACTTCCATTAACAAACCCCAAAACAGGCGTTAGGAGCTTAACTTCCAAACATACGCCTAACACTAGTAACTTACTCCAAACAACCATAGAACAGTTAGAACTTATCCGGAACCAAACAACTCTATAACAAGGTGTAACCTCTCCAAACAAGATCCCAAACGAATCCCAAGTGAGACCATGCCCTTCTTCTCGCTGAGTTATAAAACGTTAAAAGCGCCTACAGTTTGTTTTATGTACAGTTGTGTCAACACACTTTAATGTGTTACTTCATGGTCCTATTGCGCAGAGACAGCCTCTGGTATTTTATTTTAGTGATCCCCCTTATTTAGCGATGTTAGCACAGGCAGCAGCTACTCTCCTGCTGAGGTTTTTAGACAAGCATTACTAAGATCGATTTAATTCACACGTCTGAATTAGTTGATAATTAGTCCCCTTTAAGGCCTCCAGTATTCTATGTCTTGCAGTAGTTATGTTTTCAGGGCTAGGGTCAGTTTTTTATATGGAGTACTTCTTCTGCTCTTATCCGGTGTCCTGGTGAATTAAATTATCGCTCTGCTAATCTCTCCTTCTCTCTTCTTTTCTCTCTCTCGGAGACCCTGGAGCCCTAGTGACCATGTGTCAGGACTACCTGGCATGATACACCTTGCTGTCCCCTCAGCCACCTGGCCTTGCTGCGTTCCAGTTTCAACGTTCTGCCTGCGCTATGGAACCTGACCTGTCCACCGGACATGCTACTGTCCCAGACCTGCTTTTTCAACTTCTAGAGACCGCAGGACGGCAGAGATACTCTTAATAGTTCGCTATGAAACCAGACATGTTACGTCCTGAGTGTCTGGACTTGCTACACCCTCAACAAACTACTGTGATATTTATGAAGCTGTAATTATTAGAAATTTGAACATGCTGGTAATTATGAAACATTGAAACAATCGCATCCATGTTCTGTTATAATCTCCACCCGGCACAGCCAGAAGAGGACTGGACACCCCTCATAGCCTTGTTCCTCTCTAGGTTTCTTCCTAGGTTTTGGCCTTTCTAGGGAGTTTTTCCTAGCCACCGTGCTTCTACACCTGCATTGCTTGCTGTTTGGGGTTTTAGGCTGGGTTTCTGTACAGCACTTTGAGATATCAGCTGATGTACGAAGGGCTATATAAATAAATTTGATTGTAAGTAAGAATTTCACTGTAAGGTCTACACCTGTTGTATTCGGTGCATGTGACAAATATAATTTGATTTGATTTGATTTGAACTAGTAAAACTCACGTCCTGTTGTAAATCAAAGGAGAGGATCCAGGCTTGCGCTCTCAACATCCACTCAAAGGAATGTCCTTTCTTTCAACAGACCTTTTCCCACTGAAACTCTGACATGTACTGGAACACTATTTTTAACTTAGAACATGGGGAATGGTCAGAGGTGATCTATAGAACACTAATGTAATTGAGTTTGTTATTTTGTGATGTCATTAAACATTTAATAAAGGAAATACTGTACCTTGGAAAGTATACCCACTACATGTTTGAAGTTTCCATACTATGAGTTTTGCATGTAATATAAAACATTATGAAAGTGTTTTTGTTAAGAGACGGATGTGATTTGAGAAGCTATAAGAGATAATTGTTAACCATGGACTTTGCACAGTGAGTAGTTACCGCCCTGAGTGAGGTCAGAGAGCGTGTCAGCCTGCCAGAACCGCCCCTTTCCTGCAAGCTGTATAAATGATGGGTTAAGAATGTACATACCAGACCAGAAAGATGTGAAGCTGCAGCTGCACGTTTAAAGTGGTTTGAACTTTGAATCTCAACGCGAGGTAGAGCCGATAAACTCATTTCCGGAAAATCACTGGTACGGCTGATTAGCTGTCCTAAGTAAAGTATCTTCGAAAGCAAATTTAAGAAGGACCATTCTGCTACTCTGCTTAACCACTGTATTACGCTACTCTCATCACCCCACTGGGAAACCATCGATAAGGCTGGCTAGCCTATCTTCAACGAAGCATCTTCCAGAGTGAATGGAAGGAAAATCAACTCTGTAGTTCTGTTCAGGACTTCACGACAAGTCACTGGATACCGGACAACTACAAAGAAGGACAACAGTATAAGACTTGTCAGAACCATTTTGGACAATCAGAGCCTCACAAGCGTGCCGCGAAAAGGCCCAACCCCCTGTTCAGCGAGAGCTCCACGGCGGCCCCAGGCATTTCACGTAAATACATTCATGATTTCTTACTCAAAGTGGGCGGCGGTTTGTCTGCAAAGTATATGGTTACTGTAGGTGAGAGTAGTTTCTGAATGTACCAATGTTAAGTGTCTCTATCCCTCTCGATCTCTTCTTTAACAAGCAACCAGGTTGTTGTCATTCTGCTAGGGACCTGTTTTCAGCGAATTAAGTCTCTAGACAGTGTGTATGTTTATCCTGTGTTCCCATTTAATTAGCTAGTAAATAAATAATTAAACCAATTTGTGTAGTACTGAATCATAAGTAAGGCTCTGGTTTTTGCAGATGCAAGGAGGTTACGACTGTTACGACAGAAACATGACCCGCCAAGCCGCGCTGCTTCTTAAGACACTGCCTGTTTAACCTGGAAGGCAGCCTCACCAATGTGTTGTAGGAAGCACAGATCGACTGATGACCGTCAAACTTGTGAGGCCCTGCTCATTAGTTGGTCATTCAACATACTTGCTGCTACTTTTTTTCAATTCTGTTTTGAAACTCTCCCTTCCTAACTGTTTTACATTCACTGAAACCAACCAGAAATGTTTCCTTAACCAAATAATCACAGTTTTTCATAAAACAGCAGGAGGCAAAAGAGTAGTGAAGGGTTCAGCAAAATGAGAAGACTGCATAGCCGCGGGAAGTAGGAGAACTGAGGGCACCCCCTGAAAAATCTGAATAAAAAACTAAAGTGGTGCACTGGGCCTTTACTAGTCCAGTATTAGCAGACATATATTGTAACGCTCGTCGTAATCCTCCTCGTCTGAGGAGGATAAGTTAGAAGGATCGGAGGATCGGAGGACCAAAACGCAGCGTGGTATGTATCCATATTTATTAGAATAATTTTCTAGACGAACAAAACAATAAACAAAACGAAACCAACGACGCTACAGTCCTGAACAAGTGAACAATGAAAAAACAATGAACGCACGAACAGGAACAATCACCCACAAACAAACAGTGAGAACAGCCTACCTAAATATGGTTCCCAATCAGAGACAACGTAAAACACCTGCCTCTGATTGAGAACCATATCAGGCTAGTTAGACAACCCTAAACCAATGAAAACACATAACATGGAATATAGCCACCCAGCTCACGTCCTGACCAACTAAACAAAGACTAAACAAAGGAAATAAGGTCAGGAACGTGACAGATATAGCCCTCTGTATCTCAGCCCCCCAAAAGTTTACAGTGCCGCAATATACAGGTGAAGTCAGAAGTTTACATACACTTAGGTTGGAGTCAGTAAAACTCATTTTTCAACCACTCCACAAATGTCTTGTTAACCAACTATAGTTTTGGTAAGTCGGTTAGGACATCTACCTTGTGCATGACACAAGTCATTTTTCCAACAATTGTTTACAGACAGATTATTTCACTTACAATTCACTGTATCACAATTCCAGTGGGTCAAAAGTTTACATATACTAAGTTGACGGTGCCTTTAAACAGCTTGGAAAATTCCAAACAATTATGTAATGGCTTTAGAAGCTTCTGATAGGCTAATTGACATKATTTGAGTCAATTGGAGGTGTACCTGTGGATGTATTTCAAGGCCTACCTTCAAACTCAGTATCTATTTGCTTGACATCATGGGAAAATCAAAAGAAATCAGCCAAGACCTCAGAAAAAAAAATTGTAAAGACCTCCACAAGTCTGGTTCACCTTGGGAGCAATTTCCAAACGCCTGAAGGTACCACGTTCATCTGTACAAACAATAGTACGCAAGTATAAACACCATGGGACCACACAACCATCATACCGCTCATGAAGGAGACGCGTTCTGTCTCCTAGAATGAACATACTTTGGTACGAAAAGTGCAAATCAATCCCAGAACAACAGCAAAGGACCATGTGAAGATGCTGGAGGAAACAGGTACACAAGTATCTATATCCACAGTAAAATGAAGCCACTGCTCCATAACCGCCATAAAAAAGCCAGACTACGGTTTGCAACTGCACATGGGGACAAAGATTGTACTTTTTGGAGAAATGTCCTCTGGTCTGATGAAACAAAATAGATACTGTTTGGACATAATGACCATCGTTATGTTTGGAGGAAAAAGGGGGAGGCTTGCGCAAGCCGAAGAAACACCATCCCAACCGTGAAGCACGGGGGTGGCAGCATCATGTTGTGGGGTGCTTTGCTGCAGGAGGGACTGTGCACTTCACAATATAGATGGCATCATGAAGATGGAAAGTTTGTAAATATATTGAAGCAACATCTCAAGACATCAGTCAGGAAGTTAAAGCTTGGTCGCAAATGGGTCTTCCAAATGGACAATGAACCAAGCAACCTTCAAAGTTGTGGCAAAATGGCTAAAGGACAACAAAGTCAAGGTATTGGAGTGGCCATCACAAAGCCCTGACTCTAATCCTGTAGAGAATTTGTGGGCAGAACTAAAAAGCGTGTGTTGAGCAAGGAAGCCTACAAACCTGACTCAGTTACACAGCTCTGTCAGGAGGATGGCAAAAATTCACCCAACTTATTGTAGGAAGCTTGTGGGAGGCTACCCGAAACGTTTGACCCAAGTTAAATAATTTAAAGGTAATGCTACCAAATACTAATTGAGTGTATGTAGACTTCTAACCCACTGGGCATGTGATGAACAGAAATACAAGCTGAAATAAATAATTCTCTCTACTATTATTCTGACATTTCACATTCTTAAAATAAAGTGGTGATCCTAACTGACCTAAGACTGGGAATTGTTACTTGGATTAAATGTCAGGAATTGTGAAAAACTGAGTTTAAATGTATTTGGTTAAGGTGTATGTAAACTTCCGACTTCAACTGTATGACTTCACATATAAGAAATATGTACAAATGGACATGCAAATGTGTATTTTCTGTTTGCATGTAACACATTGCGACAAAAATACATGTACTGTATACATGCAAATGTGCATATTATTTTTCTGTGTACTACAGTATTGTACAGTATTGACTTTTCCCAGGAAACTTTTACCTACTGTTGAAATCGGTATCTAAAAAGCTCAGTGATACACAATAGCATTCAGCTAGACAAAATTCACATTCTGGTATAGTACAGCAAGCAGTCAGTGTCAACAAAACAATAGAACAAAAGTGACATTTGTATATAACCAACAACAAAAGGTGAAAAAATATATCTAAGCATTTTGACCAGTACGGCTCAAAAAACGTTTAATTTTGGTGGCATTGGCCAATTTACTGACACAATAACTAGGTTTTGAATCATGATTTCAATGTTTTGGGTGGGTTACTACATTTTGCAGACATGCAGTAGAGTTGTGATTTCCATATAAAACAGTTGTGACAATTGCACTTACAGTTTGAGAATGTTAAGACTGTTTCAAAAAATTTGCCAAAGCGATTGAGAAAAACTGTAAAAAGCTGTAGTGTACCATTACAGACAAACAAGCTATAGCTGTAGCGCTTTCAAACTGCCACATTCCATATCATCACTGTCTGATGAAATCCTGGTAACTCCAAACTTGGTATTTTAAATGTTTTGACATGAATCAATATTATTGGTTGCCCTTTACCTTTGTATTCATCTGTTTCACGGCCCCTTGACCAATGAAATGTATTCAAAATAGCTTTTCATCAAAATTCTTAATGAAATGTATTCAAAATAGCTTTTCATCAAAATTCTTATGGTGGAGATACAGGGTTTGACCGACTGCTTTAAGAGCCAATGGACTCTCAAAGCAGTCGGTCAAACCCTGTATCTCCACCATGGCTCTTGAAGAGAAGGCTGCATCTTCACTTTTATAAGGAGATTTTGGTTCATGTTTGAGTACAGTTGCCAGATATGATCAGAGATAAGTTGCACTTGGAGTAAGACAAATATTTCTCAGATATAAAACTGCTGTTGATATTGTGTTTTGTGGGAAAGTGCAAATGAAATGGCTAGGTAGCTAGCTAAATAGATTTGGGTAACCCAATCAATTGTCATTGAATCTGACAGACAAAGTTACATCTCCCCATGTTTTTTGCTCATAAATGATCTCTGCTTGTTTAAGAGTGAACAGATTGATCAGATGGGCGTGGCAGTTGCTAGCTAACGACTAGCTAACATGTCATCAGCAAGGTTACCGCTAGTATAAGAATATTTTGAAGATAAATACACAACGCAGAGGATGAGAGGATGAGAGTACTAATGGCCAATAGGGATTTGTCAATGTAAATAGGAGTTGGGTTTCAGTTCAACAGCTGTTTAGAATCTGTGGAATGTCACTCCTGAACTCAGAGCTACGTGTGCTACATGTGCTACGGTCTGTACCATGAGTCTGGAGCAGGATCCTTGTTATTTGGCCATTGGCCCAGTTGTACTGCAAGGACTTCTGATTGGTCAACCTCAGGTTAGGGTGGGGGGGTTATAAATGACATACTGTTTCTTTGTTCTGTGGAGAAAAGCTGAGGACAGGGGAGACTGAACATCTACAGTGCCTTGCAAAAGTATTCGTCACCCTTGGCGTTTTTTGTATTTTGTTGCATTCCAACCTGTAATTTAAATGGGGTTTTATTTGGATTTCATGTAATGGACATATACAAAATAGTCCAAATTGGTGAAGTGAAATGTAAAAAATAATTTCTTTAAAAAAATTAAAAAAATGTAAAAGTGGTCCGTGCATATGTATTCACCCCCTTTACTATGAAGCCCCTAAATAAGATCTGGTTCAACCATTTASCTTCAGAAGTCACATAATTAATTTWAAAAAAGTCCACCTGTGTGCAATCTAAGTGTCACATGCTCTGTCACATGATCTCAGTATATATACACCTGTTCTGAAAGAAATCACTAAGCAAGGGGTACCACCGAGCAAGCGGCACCATGAAGACCAAGGAGCTCTCCAAACAGGTCAGGGACAAAGTTTTGGAGAAGTACAGATCAGGTTTGGGTTATAAAAAAATATCCGAAAATGTTGAACATCCCACGGAGCACCATTAAATCCATTATAAAAAAATAGAAAGAATTATACACCACAACAAACCTACCAAGAGAGGGCCGCCCACCAAAACTCACAGACCAGGCAAGGAGGGCATTAATCAGAGAGGCAACAAAGAGACCAAAGATAACCCTGAAGGAGCTGCAAAGCGGAGATTGGAGTATCTGTCCATAGGACCACTTTAAGCCGTACACTCCACAGAGCTGGGCTTTACGGAAGAGTGGCCAGTGACAGCTCAGACGAGGAACATAATCATAAGGAAAATGTCAGTGTTTAGGCAGCTCTGGATTTCTTTCGAAAATATAAATTGTTGATATGAAAATGGCAATGCTGAAGTAATGAAATCGATTAACATTCTACATTGCCACTGAATGATGTAGCTAATTTATTTAAAATTGTTGTATTTATAGTGTTTCTCTTATTTGAAATGTTTAAGACAACAGGCATCAAAGAGCAGAGCAGACAACAGCAGAGCAGATAACTTTCTAACAGGGGTCAGAAGAGCAGTGCACTACAGGAAGGTCAACAACAGAGCAGGGAGCTACAGGAAGGTCAACAACAGAGCAAGGAGCTACTGGATGCTCAACAACAGAGCAGGAAGCTACATGAGGGTCAACAACAGAGCAGGGAGATACTGGAGGGTCAACAACAGAGCAGGGAGATACTGGTATGCGTGCAACAACAGAGCAGGGAGATACTGGAGGGTCAACAACAGAGCAGGGAGATACTGGAGGGTCAACAACAGAGCAGGGAGCTACTGGAGGGTCAACAACAGAGCAGGGAGATACTGGAGGCACAACAACAGAGCAGGGAGAGGAGGGAGATACAGAAGGGTCAACAGCAGAGCAGGGAGCTACTGGAGGGTTAACAACTGTACCTCCCTGCACAACAACAGAGCAAGGAGAGGAGGGAGCTACAGGAGGGTGAACAGCAGAGTAAGGAGGTACTGGATGCTCAACAACAGAACAGGGAGAGCAGGGAGATACAGGAGGGTCAACAGCAGAGCAAGGAGAGCAGGGAGGTACAGGAGGGTCAACAGCAGAGCAGGGAGAACAGGGAGCTACTAGAAGGTCAACAACAGAGTACTGAGCTACTAGAGGGGAAACAACAGAGCAGGGAGAGCAAGGAGCTACATGAGGGTCAACAGCAGAGCAGGGAGGTACAGGAGGGTCAACAGCAGAGCAGGGAGGTACAGGAGGGTCAACAGCAGAGCAGGAAGAGCAGGGAGGTACAGGAGGGTCAACAACAGAGCAGGGAGCTACTGGATGCACAACAACAGAGCAGGGAGAGCAGGGAGCTACAGGAGGGTGGACAGCAGAGCAAGGAGGTACAGGAGGGTGAACAGCCAGAGCAGGGAGAGCAGGGAGGTACAGGAAGGTCAATAGCAGAGCAGGGAGGTACAGGAGGGTCAACAGCAGAGCAGGGAGAGCAGGGAGAGCAGGGAGCTACTGGATGCTCAACAACAGAGCAGGGAGAGCAGGGAGCTACTGGATGCTCAACAACAGAACAGGGAGAGCAGGGAGCTACTGGATGCTCAACAACAGAACAGGGAGATGGGAGATACAGGAGGGTCAACAGCAGAGCAGGGAGGTACAGGAGGTTCAACAGCAGAGCAAGGAGAACAGGGAGCTACTAGAAGGTCAACAACAGAGCACTGAGCTACATGAGGGTCAAAAGCAGAGCAGGGAGGTACAGGGGGGTCAACAGTAGAGCAGGGAGAGCAGGGAGCTACTGGACGCTCAACAACAGAGCCAGGAGGCTACAGAGTAGGGAGCTACAGGAGGGTCAACAACAGAGCAGGGAGCTACAGAGCAGGGTGCATGCTAGAGTGGCTAATGCTACTTCCGGATGTTGCTGCAAGCGATAGTCAACATCGAGGACTAGCAATCCTAGGTATTAACCACTTTAGCATGGTGGAGGAAAATTGTGTTTCATAAAGAATGTTGGCATATTTTCCCAGTTTCGTTCCACCTTCTCGCTATTAAATAGAGTTAAGAAGGAAATCAACGCCTTTGCAGACTGAATGAATAATTTTTTATGTACGAACCAGTCCACGGGGATAGGAGTGTATAGCCGGCTGCATACAACGCCTTTGGACGGTAAAATGAAAGGACTCAATATTACCATCTGCTGACCTTTGGGCTAGCTACAGCCTGGAGTGTGCGCCTGGACTTTTTAGAATCAACTGCAATTGCAACGATTGATTACAACAAAGTACAACAAATGGTGTCTTTGTTAATCATTAGTATGCCTACTCACTTTATAAATGGTTCACATGATTCATCTTTCATGCTTGTCAGTTAATGGAGCATTAACGCAGAAATGTCAATGTGTTTACTGGTGCAGACACGGCCCGTTCTAATCAATGATTAAAAAAAATAAAGAAATTGCCACATAAAAGTATGCAAAACCGTTTATTATTATTATTATTTGAATTTGTTGGTAAAATAGCAATTATTTGTTGATGTGTGAATATGTGATTTGTTGGCAATTCGTTTTCTCTCGGTCACAGCTTTGATGCACCTGTACTGACCTTCGCCTACAGGATGATAGCGGGGTGAACAGGCCGTGGCTCGGGTGGTTGTTGTCCTTGAGGATCTTTTTGGTCTTCCTGTGACATCGGGTGCTGTAGGTGTCCTGGAGGGCAGGTAGTTTGCCCCCGGTGATGCGTTGTGCACATATACAGTGTGCAAAACTCTATTATAACCGTTTATTATTATTATTTAAATTTTTTGGTAAAATAGCAATTATTTGGTGATGTGTGAATATCTGATTTGTTGACACTTCTTTTTTTTCACTTCCTGAAAAGTTGCCTTTTTTTATATGAGGTTTTGAACTCATTCCAAGGGGAACCGAGTGCTTGCGGGTTTTTCATCCTCCCTTGTACTTGGTTGATGAATTAAGGTCACTAATTAGTAAGGAACTCCCCTCATCTGGTCGTCTAGGTCTTAATTGAAAGGAAAAAACAAAAACCAGCAGACACAAGGCCCTTCATAGAATGAGTTTGACACCCCTGGTGGTCTAATATAAAAGCGGAATTAGCTGACACGGCAGTATGAGTGGGTCCTAAAGCTCAGAAAAGGGTAATGAAAGCAGAAGTTAAGACAGAGGAAAAGTCTGTCTGTTAGAGGCAGAGAGGAAAGAAAGGAACATATGGCCAAGAGTTCGGTCTAAGCACAATTTAGAAGAAGTAAGTCAAAGATAAAGCTTGGTAATGATCTTGACTTCCAAACTGACAAAATAGCCCAGCTGCAAGAAGGGAAGACGGAATGCACTTTTTCATTTATTTTAATAAATTTTTTCACACTTTTTCTCCACAGTTTTGTGATATCCAATTGGTAGTTACAGCCTTGTCTCATCGCTGCAACTCCCGTACGGACTCAGGAGAGGTGAAGGTCGAAAGCCATGCGCCCTCCGAAACACGACCCTGCCATGCCACACTGCTTCTTGACACACTGCTCGCTTAACCCGGAAGCCAGCCGCACCAATGTGTAGGAGGAAACACTGTACAACTGGCCACGCGTCAGTGTGCATGCACCCGGCCCACCACAGGAGTCGCTAGAGCATGATGGGACAAGGACATCCTCTAGTATTTACTTATTGATGGCTACTTCCCAGTAAGGGGACTTATACAGACGTCTTTTGGACGTCTTCTTTTGGTCCTGACTGGACCCGCCTTATTTGTTTGGTGCGGTCCGGACTGGCTTTAATATCATTGTCCATGGACGGGATTTTAAAAACACTGCTACGAAAAAGTTGTAGTTGTATCGAAATGGCGTGTTTTAGGGAATCTCATCCCCACACGTTGATTTCTGYACATCCATGTTTGGTTCAGATTTGGTACGATCCAGACTGGCATTGATTTGGCCCAAACATAGACATATACTGTATGTTTGGTTTAGATTTGGTCGGGTCCCCGTTCCATGTAATTGATCTATTCCAGAGCTAGCACACCTGATTAAATTTGTCAACACATCCTCAAGCTCCTGAATCTCAGCTAGCTGTTGTAAGATACATGCACTAACTGTAAGAATATCTGATAAATTAATTACTCAAATGTAAACATAGAGCACAACAGCACATAACATTACAGTAAAAAAAGTAGAGAAATTATTTTCAACATTCATTCAGAACAGAAGATGAACCTGATTCCAATGTCCGGAAAAGACTCACTGTCAACGTCGGGAAAATACGTACTTTCAACGTCCAGAAAATACATACTTTCAACATCCGTAAAATACGTATTTTAAACTTCACCTTTCATTCAGAACCTAGAATGAACCTAACTTCAACATCTGGAAAATATGTCATTTTGCTTACTGGGTTAAGACTTTTGGGAACACACTGAAAAGTATCTTGACACTGTTGTTCAGTTGTCTGTTTCCTGTGTTGATCTAACTAATTAGCTAGCTAGCATATGTACACTCACATCAATGTACAGAAAATATTTAAATCCATGTATTTGTTTGTGGCCTTTTATAAAGACAGCGCCCCAATTTTCCCTTGCCATAAGAGTTTGAAAATGACAACTGCTTTCTAAGTCTTGCGACCGACATCCCCGTATGATAAAATAAACAGTACCAAACCAAAAACATGAATCTGTTTAAAACAATCGATTTAGTGTAATTCTTGATGACTATAAACTTTTAATATTAACATCACCAATCTGAGGTAAAAACGATGAGTACTGTAACTTGTGAAAATGGGAGCTTGTGTAAGGCACGAACACAAACTGTCGACATTAGGGAAATTAGCAGATTATAAAATAATTTAATATGGCAAAAATAATTCAGTTTTGGATGATAGTTAATGTTGCCCACTCACATTTAAAAAATCCAAACATTTAGAGAGTTTAGAAATGCTCCTAAACATAATTGAACTAGTAGCTCCAGACTAGAGCTAATATAGTCTGCTTGAATGTTTGATGTCCCTAATAGTATAGTTATCTTTACAATACAAATGGTAAAAGGGACCCATGTCTGTCCCTGTTCTATGAGAGACTCACTGTCTTTCTAATCTAAATGCTGTAACAGTGACAAGGCATTCTATGCGACAGAGAAGGACTGAGGCAAAATGAAACCTGATCGCTTAACTGACTGTGTTCTAATGAGAACACAACATGACATGAGACCGAGGGGGAGGAATGGAAAGGAGGAAATGTTATATAACAATACTACAAACAATGTCCTGCATGGAAAACAATTAGGCAGTTCAATACGGTTAATGTTTCGCCAAATCGGGGAACTTGGTGAGATACTGTTCATAGAAAGCTTTTTTTGTTGTTGCAGTTTTGTGAACGTCTTTCTATTCTAAATACATGAGTAATGTACTGTAGTGTGCATAATCCCAGCAGAAACTTAGAAATTCCTTTTCTCCTACGTGGTTTTACAAGTTTATCAACTTTCAAAGCAGCATAAATTAATAAACGGTAAAAAAAAACAAGATCATCTCACATGGACGTACGTGTTGAGTAACATGTGTTGCAATCAGACTTTAGCCTTTAATCAAATATGGTAACATGGTAAATAAGCCATTGAGTCATTGCCACCAGCTCAGACCGCACCTCCATATTACTTCAACACCAGTGGAACATATTTGGATGAATCCATTTAACTGTGACCATGGTAAGAATGTTTTTTCATTGCATTTGTTATTTTGTATTAATATTCTGATTATTTTCTTTGGCTAATGTGTCACTGGTGGTCTGAGAAACGGACTGTTTGTGTGTGCTTATTTGGCATATTACTTTTTGTCTCAAGTGTTTTTGTCTAAAAGGTTTATTAGGACAAGCTTTAGTAAACATTTAGTAATGTGCAACCATCATATGTAAAGATATCTGAGGAAATGTATACAAACACAGACAGAAGACAATGACTCCAGCACAATGAAGATCTTGGATATTGATGACGACATGTATGTCAAGCCCAGAACAAGACATGGCTTTCAATATTCAGGTATCAACCTGTCTCTTATACACATCTAGATGTGTATAAGAGACAGCACACACACACACACACACACACACACACACACACACACAGTGTCTGTGTTTGAGTCTTATGGTGGTGGGGTTGAGTTGAAAGAAAATAATGAATTTCTGTCATCTAAAATAAAAATGAACAATACATGTTGGTGCAAAGATTGTATGAAAACATCTTGTGATTCAGTACATTTTCAGTGGTGGAAGAGCTCATTCAGAGTTGCTGCATTGTGTCTTGGATTGCTGTGTATTCTCCTACTGGCTGGGATCATAGGCCTGTGTGTCAACTGTAAGTTTAGTATGTTTTCACTGAACCATTCTTAATCATCAGTGACATAATCATTGATTAATATTTTAACTGTTCCCTTAGTCACTGGTCAGCATTACTGTGACGAAAGAGACCAGCTACAAATCAGTAATAACAACCTGACTAAAGAGAGAGACCAGCTACAAACCAGTTATAACAACCTGATTAAAGTGAGAGACCAGCTACAGACCAGTAATAATAACCTGGCTAATGAGAGAGACCAGCTACAGACCAGTAATAACAACCTGACTAAAGAGAGAGACCAGATACAGAGGGAGACAGAGAAGCTGAACAACAAGATCAAAGGTAACATTTCAATTTACTGAACTATTAGAAATTACTGTCTGTATAACATAATACAATAACAACTATATTACTTTGGGACAGTTAGATCACCTATTTAATCCACTAGACTTAGATTATTACACTTCTGATTTCAGATTTCATATGCTGTAACTTTTTGTCCAAGTTGTTGGGAAAGTGTTAAAAATGTCAAATGTTTGTAAAAGTTAAGAGAAAGTAGTTGATGTGGTTACTAAAACAGCAGTATCTCAAGATACAGGTACGCTAGCGTTAGCTACTCTACCTGTAGACTTCCAGTCATTGTGCTAACGCTAGTTAGCATTGGCTTGTGAAACTACCTCTAACTTCCTTCATACTGGACACAGAGACATGACACGGGGTTCCYTGGYTTCATCTGACTCTGGGGAAGTAGATAAAGGATGTAAGGTTCTAAATAATAATTTGTCTGAAATATTTAAAGTGAAACTTTTGCTGTCGCGAGCCACATGAATTAGCATAACTTTTACGGACTAAATGCAACGATACACAATGGTAGACATTTGAAATGCTACTGCACTTTAACCATTCCAGCTACAAACATAAAATCAACTTTAACATTTTCCAAATATTTTATAAATTATAACTATTTAAGTTGCTTAAAATAGCATAAAATCACCCCAACAGTATTAGTAACTTTTGAACTCTTCAAGATACAGACACCACATCAAGTATCACTTGTTCAGGCAAGAAATCAATCAATCAATCAATTAATCAAACAAATGTTTCAATTATAACCAGTCATTACCATTAGTACTGCAGTTCACTATCACTACTATAACGTATTTCACAACCATAAATACAAGCTAGCAAGCATGCACATTTTAATTTGGAAATGTACATTTTCTAGTTTCTCTGTTTTTAGTTTGTCCTCAGGTAGCCTCCTCTACGTCCTTGTTGTCAGCTGGTGAATTATTCAGAGGGCCCTAATTCAACAGGGCCCTAGTCTTCATAAGAGTCCTGTCAACCACAGGCTATGCTTACAACAATCAAACAGGTACTTTCTGTATTCAAACATTCTTCGCCATGTCCCTGTAGGAAATTTGGCGTTGAACGGAGTGGCCACTCAGTCATCACTGTATGGAATCGCGAAGCTTCCGATGCCATTGATGGAAAAGAAACACACACTATGGATCCTGCACCCATACTCTGAAAGACAGAAACCCGTGGTGGAGAGTGGACCTGCTGATGTGTACAGAATAACAGAGGTCACCCTCACCAACAGAGGAGACTGCTGTCCTGAGAGGCTTGTTGGTGCTCTGAGATCCGCATCGGTGACTCTCTGGAGAACAACGCATCAACAACCCCAGTGACACATATAGATGTTGTACATTTTTATGTCATGTCTTGAAGGTTTTCTGAACATTGGTCTTCATCCATGCTACTGTAGCTTTCTGTGGCTACATATTATAAAAGTCAGATCTGTATGGTACATTATAGAATGTCTAATTCACTCATCTCTTTCTCTCTCCCTCTCTCACTCCATATCTCTCCTCCATCTTTCTGACTCTCTCTCTCAGATGTGCCGTCATTCCTCCACATCCCAGCAGGAGAGGCCCACACCTTCCAGTGCAATGAGATGGAGGGTCGCTACGTTGTTGTGGTCATCCTGGCAGGTCGGAATGGCTCACTCTGTGTGAGTTGGAAGTTCATGGTATCCTGCAGGTAATCATCCGTAACTGTCTTCACTTTCGCATTGTCTAATTAGGTTTACATTACTTTTATACACTGAGTGTACGGACATTGAAAACTCTGCTTTCCATGACAGATGAATCCAGGTGAAAGCTATGATCCCTTATTGATGTCACTGTTAAATCCACTTCAATCAGTGTAGTTGAAAGGGAGAGACAGGTTAAATAAGTATTTTTAAGCCTTGAGAAAATGTAGACTGGATTCTTTATGTGTGACATTCAGAGGTGAATGGCCAGACAAAATATGTGTGCCTTTGAAAGGGTATGGTATTAGGTGCAGCGCCGTTTGTTCAAGAACTGCAACATCCTGGGTTTTTTACACTCAACAGTTTCCCATGTGTATCAAGAATGGTCGACCACCACAAGAACATCCTGCCAACTTGACAGAACTGTGGGAACACTGGCGTCAACATGGACCAGCACCTCCTGTGGAACACTTTCGGTACTTGTAGAGTCCATTGCCAGAGGAATTAGAGTTGTCCTGACGGCAGAAGGAGTGGGGGGGTGAGTCTAAATCATCAGTGATGTAATCATTGTTTCACTTTTTCACTGTTCATTAGCTTACTGGTGAGCATTCGGTGAGCGGAGAACAGTTACAGACAGGTACAACAACCTGACTAAAGAGAGAGACCAGATACAGAGGGAGACAGAGAAGCTGAACAACAAGATCAAAGGTAACATTTCAATTTACTGAACTATTAGAAATTACTGTCTGTATAACATAATACAATAACAACTATATTACTTTGGGACAGTTAGATCACCTATTTAATCCACTAGACTTAGATTATTACACTTCTGATTTCAGATTTCATATGCTGTAACTTTTTGTCCAAGTTGTTGGGAAAGTGTTAAAAATGTCAAATGTTTGTAAAAGTTAAGAGAAAGTAGTTGATGTGGTTACTAAAACAGCAGTATCTCAAGATACAGGTACGCTAGCGTTAGCTACTCTACCTGTAGACTTCCAGTCATTGTGCTAACGCTAGTTAGCATTGGCTTGTGAAACTACCTCTAACTTCCTTCATACTGGACACAGAGACATGACACGGGGTTCCRTGGRTTCATCTGACTCTGGGGAAGTAGATAAAGGATGTAAGGTTCTAAATAATAATTTGTCTGAAATATTTAAAGTGAAACTTTTGCTGTCGCGAGCCACATGAATTAGCGTAACATTTTACGGACTAAATGCCAACGATACACAATGGTAGACATTTGAAATGCTACTGCACTTTAACCATTCCAGCTACAAACATAAAATCAACTTTAACATTTTCCAAATATTTATAAATTATAACTATTTAAAGTTGCTTAAAATAGCATAAAATCACCCCCAACAGTATTAGTAACTTTTGAACTCTTCAAGATACAGACACCACATCAAGTATCACTTGTTCAGGCAAGAAATCAATCAATCAATCAATTAATCAAACAAATGTTTCAATTATAACCAGTCATTACCATTAGTACTGCAGTTCACTATCACTACTATAACGTATTTCACAACCATAAATACAAGCTAGCAAGCATGCACATTTTAATTTGGAAATGTACATTTTCTAGTTTCTCTGTTTTCAGTTTGTCCTCACGTAGCCTCCTCTACGTCCTTGTTGTCAGCTGGTGAATTATTCAGAGGGCCCTAATTCAACAGGGCCCTAGTCTTCATAGAGTCCTGTCAACCACAGGCTATGCTTACAACAATCAAACAGGTACTTTCTGTATTCAAACATTCTTCGCCATGTCCCTGTAGGAAATTTGGCGTTGAACGGAGTGGCCACTCAGTCATCACTGTATGRGAATCGCGAAGCTTCCGATGCCATTGATGGGAAAAGAAACACACACTATGGATCCTGCACCCATACTCTGAAAGACAGAAACCCGTGGTGGAGAGTGGACCTGCTGAATGTGTACAGAATAACAGAGGTCACCCTCACCAACAGAGGAGACTGCTGTCCTGAGAGGCTTGATGGTGCTGAGATCCGCATCGGTGACTCTCTGGAGAACAACGGCATCAACAACCCCAGGTGACACATATAGATGTTGGTACATTTTTATGTCAYGTCTTGAAGGTTTTCTGATACATTGGTCTTCATCCATGCTACTGTAGCTWTTCTGTGGCTACMTATTTAAWAGAGTCAGAATCTGTATGGTACATTATAGAATGTCTTAATTCACTCATCTCTTTCTCTCTCCCTCTCTCACTCCATATCTCTCTCTCCATCTTTCTGACTCTCTCTCTCAGATGTGCCGTCATCTCCCACATCCCAGCAGGAGAGGCCCACACCTTCCAGTGCAATGAGATGGAGGGTCGCTACGTTGTTGTGGTCATCCCTGGCAGGTCGGAATGGCTCACTCTGTGTGAGTTGGAAGTTCATGGTACTCCTGCAGGTAATCATCCGTAACTGTCTTCACTGTTCGCATTCGTCATCAATTAAGGTTTACATTACTTTTATACACTGAGTGTACGGAACATTGAAAACTCCTGCTCTTTCCATGACAGATGAATCCAGGTGAAAGCTATGATCCCTTATTGATGTCACCTGTTAAATCCACTTCAATCAGTGTAGTTGAAAGGGAAGAGACAGGTTAAATAAGTATTTTTAAGCCTTGAGAAAATGTAGACGTGAATTCTTTATGTGTGACATTCAGAGGGTGAATGGGCCAGACAAAATATGTACGTGCCTTTGAAAGGGGTATGGTATTAGGTGCCAGGCGCACCGGTTTGTGTCAAGAACTGCAACACTCCTGGGTTTTTTACACTCAACAGTTTCCCATGTGTATCAAGAATGGTCGACCACCCAAAGAACATCCTGCCAACTTGACAGAACTGTGGGAAACACTGGCGTCAACATGGACCAGCATCCCTGTGGAACGCTTTCGGTATCTTGTAGAGTCCATTGCCAGAGGAATTGAAGTTGTCCTGACGGCAGAAGGGAGTGGGGGGGGTAGCATTCTAAATCATCAGTGATGTAATCATTGTTTCACTTTTTCACTGTTCCATTAGTTACTGGTGAGCATTCCGGTGCAGCGAGAGACAGCTTACAGACCAGCTACAACAACCTGACTAAAGAGAGAGACCAGATACAGAGACAGGCAAGCTACAACAACCTGACTAAAGAGAGGAGACCGAGAGTACAGACCAGCTGACAACAACCTGACTAAAGAGAGAGACCAGCTACAGACCAGCTACAACAACCTGACTAAAGAGAGAGACCAGCTACAGACCAGCTATAACAACCTGACTAAAAGAGAGACACAGTACAGACCAGCTACAAAACCTGACTAAAGAGAGAACCAGCTACAGACCAGCTACAACAAACCTGACTAAAGAGAGAGACCAGATACAGACCAGCTACAACAACCTGACTAAAGAGAGAGACCAGCTACAGACCAGTTATAAGAACCTAAATTAAAGAAAGAGACCAGCTACAGACCAGTAATAACAACCTGACTAAAAGAGAGACCAGCTATAGACCAGTTGTAGCACCCTGACTAAAGAGAGAGACCAGCTACAGACCAGTAATAATAATCTGACTAAAGAAAGAGACCAGCTACAGACCAGTTATAAGAAACCTAATTAAAGAAAGAGACCAGCTACAACCAGTAATAACAATCATGACTAAAGAGAGAGACCATCTATTAGACCAGTAATACCAAACCTGCTAAAGAGGAGAAGACCAGCTACAGATCACTAATACAACCTGACTTAAAGAGAGAGACCAGCTATAGACCAGTTGTAGCACCCTGACTAAAGAGAGAAGACCAGCTACAGACCAGTAATAATAACCTGACTAAAGAGAGAGACCAGCTACAGACAAGTTATAAGATAAAGAAGAACCTACATTAAAGAAAGAGACCAACCAGCCTACAGAAGACCAGCTCAACATAAACAATCTGACTAAAGAGAGAGACCATCTATAGCACCAGTTAATACCAACCTGCTAAAGAGAGAGACCAGCACAGACAGTAATACAACCAAACCCCCTGGCAAAGAGAGACCAGCTACCGACCAGTAAAGAGAGAGACCAAGCTACAAACCAGTAATAACAACCAGATTAAATGAGAGACCAGCTAGACCAGTAATAACAACCTGGCTAATGAGAGATACCAGCTTCAGACAGTAATTACCAACCTGGCTAAAGAGAGGAAACAGCACCGACCAGTAAAAGGAGAGACCAGCTACAGACCAGTAATAAAACAACCAGATTAAATGAGAGACCAGCTAACCAGGTAAGTAAACAACCTGGCTATATAGAAGAGACCAGCTACAAAGGGAGATAGAAAAAGCTAAACAACAAGATTAACAGTAAAATGCAGTTTACTGTACTATTGGAAAGGACTGTCTGCGATCACATAATATGGACTAACAAATTTATCCAGGCAGTACCACAACTGTCCGTGATTGGAAGCCCATACGGCGGCACACAATTGCCCTGCGTGTCCGGTCTGGCCGGTGTAGGCCATCATTGTAAATAACAATTAGTTCTTAAGTAAATCTTAACTGAACTTGCCTAAGTTAAATAAAGGTTAAATATATATATATATTTGTTTTTTGTTCCCGTTTTTAATTTCTTAAGCATTTTCTATGAATGTAACATTTTACCAGTGTAATAAATCTTTCAAGTAAAAATAAAAAAATAAAAATTAATCTTGATATTGTCCAGGAGGACCCTGTCCTGAAGATGGAACATCTGTCTCCAGCTGTACTACACCACCACCGCGATTAAAAACCTGGAGGCAGAGCAGAGAGGACTGCACAACGAGAGAGGAGCACACCTGTGATCATAAACAGCAGAGAGGAACAGGTGTTGTGTGTGTGTGTGTGTGTGGTGTGGGGATGTGTGTTGTGTGGTGTGGTGTGTGTGTGTGTTGTGTGTGTGTGTGTGTGTGTGTGGTGTGTGTGTGTTGTGTGTGTGGTGTGTGTGCAGTGGAGACTTTGTATTAATAATACGGTCTTTCTGCCATAATAACAGACATTTATCAATGGGTTATACGGACCGGGGAACGAGACTTGGATCGGTCTGATGAACGTTGACACTGAGGGGACCTGGAAATGGGTGGACGGCACACCACTAACCACAGCGTAAGAGTTCTGTAATTCACTGACTGACTGGAGTAGTTTCTGTGAGAGTGGCCAGCCTGATGCTCTGTTGTTTATACTGCAGGTATTGGAGGACTGGAAAGCCTAGCAGCTATTTAGGGGCAAACCAGGACTGTGTGGAGTTTTTCCACCGTTCATCAGACCCAGGGGAGTGGAACGACGAGGAATGTCACAAGTCAAACAACTGGATCTGTGAGATATTTTAATTCTCATACTCTCTGCACTGTTACTACATGTAACTGCCAAAACAAGGAAACATTTCAATAAATGAGGGCGGATCTGGCGGCTCTGGGTGTATTTTCCTGGCATGGTTTAGGTCCACTCAACCACTTAGAGGGCAAGGTTAACACCAATAAATACACAGCCATTCTCAGTGATCACCTTCAACCTCTGGTGAATMATTTATATCCTGATGGGAGTGGTCTCTTCCAGGATGACAACGCCCCCATCCACAGGGAACCAGTGGTCACTGAATGGTTTGATGAGCGTGAAAATCATGTAAACTATATGCCATGGTCGTCTCAGTCACCAGAACCCAATAGAACACACATGGAAGATTCTGGAGCGGCGCCATTTTTCTCCTGACAGAATGGTGTTCGCATCCCTCCAATAGAGTTCCAGACACCTGTAGAATCTATACCAAGGCTCATTGAAGCTGTTCTGGCGGCTGGTGGCGGCATAACGTCCCATTAACACAATTTATGTTGGTGTTTCCTTCATTTTGGAAGTTAACTGTATGTTGATAATGGTCTGAATATTGCTGATATATTCTGGTAGAACGCTACTCTGAATTACATTTCTGACAGAAAGGCACAGACACACACGAATCATGTTCAGATTTCATATAAGTAGGTGTATAATASCATTGAATATCTGCTGTAAATCAATTTTTATTTTTACATGATTTGTATGGTATATTTTATACAGTATGTCTGCTACTTGTGCTTTCATCATGCTGAACATAAACAATGTGTACTTCCTGACTATTCAGTAAATCATTGAACCTAGATTAAAGACATTTCCTTGTTGAATACATTATTGTTCGCTCTGAGTTTATCTATCATGGAGTCTACAGTAGAAAGACAAGACACCTCTCTACCTCTGTATATTAGTTTATCTAAGATGGAGTCTAGAAGCGATAAGACACCTCTTACCTCTTTTATATCGTTTATCTAAGAGGAGTTAGATAGGTATAGACACCCTCTACCTCTTTATATTAGTTTACTCTAAGATGCTAAGTCTAGAAGAAGTAAACACCACTCTACCTCTGTTTATATTATCTAGATGGACGTCATGGCTCTAGAAGGATAAGACACCTCTCCTACCTCTTTTATATTAGTTTATCTAAGATGGAGTCTAAAGATAAGACCTCCTCTCTACCTCTGTATATTAGTCTTATCTAAGATGGAGTCTAGAAGGAAAGACACCTCTCTACCCCTTTCATATTTCGTTTATCTAAGATGGAGTCTAGAAAAGGATAAGACACCCTCTCTACCTACTTACATTATAGATTAGTTTATCTTAAGGATGGCTCTAGAAGAGACACCTCTCTACCTCCTGATATTAGTTTATCTAAGATGGAGTCATAAGAAGATAAGACACTCCTCTCTACCTCTTTATATAGTTATCTAAGATGGAGTCTAGAAGGATAAGACAAACCTCTCTACCTCTGGTATATTAGTTATCTAAGATGGGGTCTAAGAGAAGGATGAAAGGTACACCTCTCTACCTCTTTAATCATTCGTTATCGTAAGATGGAGTCTCAGAGGATAACACCATCTTCTTACCTCTTTATGAAATAGCTGTTAATTTGCTTCTTAACGCGAATGGTAGGTGCTAACGCAAGGATAAGACATCACCTTCTATCCCGTACTATCGTTGGTATCTATCTGGCCTCCTAGGAAGGTACAAGACACCATCTCGTAGACCTCTCTTAGCTATTAGCATTTTCTCTAAGATGTGAGGTCTAGAAGAAAAGACACCACTCTAGCCTCTGTATTATTAGTTGTAGTCCTAATCAATAGGTCAAACTCTTAGAGACGAGACCAAGACGACCTCTACTACCTCGTTATATTAGTTTCTCTAAGATGGAGTCTAGAAGAATAAGGACACCACTCTACCTCTGTTTATTGTTATTCTATCTTTACTGTATGTTCTTAGAAGACAAGACACCTCTCTACCTCTAAGTTACTGTTTACCTTTTTAAAGGTCTACCCCCACATTTTAACAACTTTCAAAACGTCTGCAAATATCACAGATTGGGAATTTAACACATTCAGTAGCTATCGCTAACAGACGTCCAGAAAGGCAATGAACAAGACATACACAACCAGATTGAAAGCTACGACCCTAGCCTGGAATTAACAACGATAATTACCTCCATGTCCCTATTGTTGACGTGAAACAATAGTAAAACAACAGTGATAGTCAGGGTGGATTCTAGGCTACCTAATGTCTAGGTATATAGTACAGATGGTAAAAGGGACCCATGCCTTGTCCTGCTTCTATGAGAGACTCATTGTCTTWCTAAWCTAAATGCTGTAACAGTGACAAGGCATTCGATGCGACAGAGAAGGACTGAGGCAAAATGAAGCCTGATCGCTTAACTGACTGTGTTCTAATGAGAACACAACATGACATGAGACCGAGGGGGAGAAATGGAAAGGAGGAAATGTTCTATAACAATACTACAAACAATGTCCTGCATGGAAAACCACTCCAGGAAACCAAATGAGCTACAGTGAATGTTCAGAACTTAATTGTGTTTTTGTTGACAATGCCTGAAAATTGTACTTTTAGTCATTTTGTTGAGGAGAAAAACCGGTGAGTTCAAACTGATGGAAACAACACATCCATCTCTAAGAAAGATAGACTGAGAAACAGTCCTTTCAAACTGAGAGGAACAGAAACTAATTTCACAAGTATCACTTCCTTCTATTATCTGTGTCAGTCACTTGTAACTGATCTCTGATCTCTCTACCAAAACAGTCTGGAATGAAAACTGGTTTTCAAGTTTCCAATAACTGTTAGATACGGTGCTTTGGGGAACAGTTAAACCCTGACTATACATCCCTGCTGTACATTTCTGAAATGGAGCATCCTTTTCTTGTTCCACATGATTATCCCTTTGAGTCCCCCACCCTCTTTCCTATGAGCTGGAGACAATACACACAGTCTGTGTTAACTCAATACACCATCAGGTCTGTGTATCCAACCTCATACACCATCAGTGGTCAACTCAATACACATCAGAGTATCAACCTCACACAACATCAGAGTATTCAACTCAATACAACATCAGAGTATCAACTCACAAATAACTTCAAGAGTATAATCACCTAATAACACATCAGAGTAACAACTCAATACAACATCAGAGTATCACTAATCACAATCAGAGTAACAACCTCAATCACCCTCAGTCTGTGTATCAACCATACACACAATTAAATCTCAAATGTTGTTATCAACCTCATACACACCATCACGAAGTATCACCTCAATACAACATCAGGTATACAACTCAATACAAACATCAGAGTATCAACCTCAAACATCAGATATCAATCGTCAATACACTCGAGTACAAGCTCACAATACACAGTCTGTGTATCAACCTCTACTACACACGCAGAGTAGCAACTGTACAACTCAGAGTGATCAACTCGATAAACATTCAGAGAGTATCACCTGCAAACACATCAGAGTATCAACTCAATACAAAGGTAGCACCCTTCATACACGAGTATCAGCTCACACAAAGCATCAGCAGTATCACCTCAATACAACATACAGAGATTATAACTAAAACAACTCAGAGTATACCTCAATACACATCAGATAATCAACCATCAATCACAACATCATCAGAAGACTATACCTAATACAACATCAAGTCGGTATCAAACTCAATACAGCCATCATCTGGTATCAACTCATACGACATCAGTCTGTGTATCACTCAACTACAACATTCCTGAGTATCAACCTCAAACAAATAGAATCAACTAACTCAGAGTTATCACTCAACTACCATACATCAGAGTACAACCTCAACAATCGTCTATACATCAAACAAATCGAGTGATCACCTCAACACAAATCAGAGTTAAACCTCATAAAACAATCAGAGTATCAAACTACAATAAATCACCAACAACATCAGAGTATTCAACTCAAACATAGACTCAAAAAAGGATCAACTCAACACTCAAGTACAACTCAAAATCAAGAGTCTCACACACTCAATCACCTCAATACACCATCAGTCTGTGTATCAACCTCTAATACACCTCGGTGTAAACCCAATAAGCATCATGGTTAACGCGCACTCACTACAGCTAAACCCTTACGCTATCAACCTCATAACCTCCAACAACTCAGTGTATCAACCTCAATATAATTTCAGTCAACCTCAAGCACATCCAAACTTCAAATACAATCCTATACAAACTGCTCTAATTAAACCAATAAAGACCTGTGCATCAAAAACAAAACACCCAGGAAGAACGAGCGAAGAATTACAGTTGCCTCAGAAGTTTACACCCATACTTTTTTCACTTTTCGAATGTGAAAGCTGAATTTAAAATGGATTAACATTTCAATTTCTTGTACTGGCCTACTAAATCTGTAAAGTGGATATATATTTGTTGAAATTTTTACAATAACAAAACTTAAAATGCTGAAATGTTTGAGTAATAATTTCACCCCTTGTTATTTCAAGCCTAAAGAAGTTCAGGAGTAAAGTTGTTTAACAAGTCACATAATAAGTTGCATGGACTCACTCTGTGTGCAATAATAATGTTTAACATGCTATTTTAATGACTACCTCATCTCTGTGCCCACACATACAATTATCTTTAAGGTCCCTCAGTCGAGCTGTGAATTTCAAGCAGATTCAACACAAAGACCAGGGAGGTTTTCCAATACCAAGAAGGGCATCTATTGGTATAAATAAAAAAGCAGACATTGAATATCCCTTTGAGCATGGTGAAGTTATTAATTACACTTTGGATGGTGTATCAATATACCAGACTACAATGATACAGGCGTCCTTCCTAACTCAGTTGTCGGAGAAGAAGGAAACCGCTCAGGGATTAGCATGAGGCCAATGGTGACTTTAAAACAGTTACAGAGTTTATAATGACTGATAGGAGAAAACTGAGGATAGATCAACAACATTGTAGTACCAACTTGTAGTTACTCCACAATACTAACCTAATTGACAGAGTGAAAATAAGGAAGCCTGTACAGAAAAAAAACTGTTGGATTACCCCCCTCGTGTACTGGACCGGATTGGCTGAGGACCGAGTGTGAGGATACCCTGGATAACAGAACAGACAAAGATAACGACTTGTGGACTGTGAGGTCCACGGCTATGGAACCCTGCCCTGTTCACTGGACGTGCTACCTGTCCCAGACCTTCTGTTTTCAACTCTCTAGAGACAGCAGGAGCGGTAGAGATACTCTGAATGATCGGCTATGAAAAGCCAACTGATATGTACTCCTGAGGTGCTGACCTGTTGCACCTCTAAACCACTTGATTATTATTATTTGACCCTGCTGGTCATCTATGAACATTTGAACATCTTGGCCATGTTCTGTTATAATCTCCAACCGGCACACGCAGAAGAGGACTGGCCACCCTTCATACCTGGTTCCTCTCTAGGTTTCTTCCTAGGTTCTGGCCTTTCTAGGGAGTTTTTCCTAGCCACCGTGCTTCTACACCTGCATTGCTTGCTGTTTGGGATTTTAGGCTGGTTTTCTGTACAGCACTTTGTGACATCAGCTGATGTAAGAAGGGCTTTATAAATACATTGGATTGAGGTGATTGGTTCATCTCCCTSTCTTCCCCAGTGTATGAAAACCCCTAATAAACTTCCTCTTTGCATTCTATTTGTGCAACTGGTGCCTGTTTTGTTATTGAACTTGGTGACGTGGAAACCCCACACCCTTGATCTTGCTACTATATATATATATATATCTAAAAGGGTACGCATTTCCCAGTGTGGATTAGTCTAATTTTAAAGGGTGCGACCTGGTTGTTTCATCACACTTGGTGTTAGACTGTGAAAGGAGTTATGTTGATACATCGTGTTTAAATATACAGTTATCGCCACACTATAATTATACCACTTTCCATTTAGCCTCAGGATACAGGCTGAACTTAAAGCACAGTGAAATGTTACATTTGAGATTCAATTCTGTGTTCAAATATAATCCGGTTACAGTCTAGGGCCCTCAAACTCAACTCTGGACCTCGAAGCCGGTACCACTGCATTTTTTCATTGTTCCTCTCTAATCAGRGACTGATTTATATTTGGGACACCAGGTACAGTATAGAGACCCGAGAGGTATGTGAAATGTATTATCAGGTATAACAGAAAAGCCCGTAGGGTAAGAGTTGAGTAACCTCCTGGTTAGGGGGATTTCATTCTAAATTATATTTCTTAAAATATTAAATACTTTGACATTCAGCACAGTAAGAAAAGTAACACAGTTGTCTTTTATCATAATGAGGGATGCAGTATTTCTGTACAGCAGTCAGGAATATGGAAGAACAAAAAAGAAGACATGGAACAAAAGCCTCCAGCCGTACTTGACTGTAATAGCGAGGCACCAGATAAACACAGACTTCTGTTTCTTCAAAACTCTCTCTTTCTCCCTGAATGGTATAGATTAACACCACTGCTGAATCACACTCTCTCTTTCTCTCTGAATGGTATAGATTAACACCACTGGTGAATCACACTCTCTTCTTTCTCTCTGAATGGTATAGATTAACACCACTGGTGAATCACACTCTCTCTTTCTCCCTGAATGGTATAGATTAACACCACTGGTGAATGTAAAACTGGGGCAGAGAGAGAGGAAATGCCTCCTCCTGAGTATGACAGTGACAAAGACAGATCATTGTGCTGCCTAATTTCTGGTGTGATGACAGAGCCTGTTGGAATATATTAAGTGTGTGTGTGGTGTGTGTGTGTGTGTGTGTGTGTGTGTGTGTGTGTGTGTGTGTGTGTGTGTGTGTGTGGTGTGTGTGTGTGTGGTGTGTGTGTGTGTGTGTGTGTGTGTGTGTGTGTGTGTGGTTGTGTGTGTGTGTGTGTGCGTGCATCCATGAGTGTGTGCATCCATGAGTGTGTGTTCCTGCAGGCGTAGAGGGAATAGATAGCAGAAGTGTTCTATCTAATATCAGGCATAAGGAGCAGAACTCCAGGGGTAATTATTGATGGCAGGTCCATAGCAGCAAAGAGTGAAAGTATTCATTTATGGATCACGTTTGAAGGAAATGAAGACTGCGGCATTACATGAAATTATGATCCTCTTCGACACCCTCAAAACAATGTGTCCTAATGTATCACTTCACTTCCTAAACAGAGATACAGACAGCTGTGACAGAATAAGACAAACCCGGACTAAGAAACACAGACAGTAAACCCGGGCTTAAGAAACACAGACAGTAAACCCGGGCTTAAGTAACACAGACTGTAAACTCAGGCTTAAGTAACACAGACAGTAACCAGGCTTAAGTAACACAGACAGTAAACCAGGCTTAAGTAAACACAGACAGTAAAACCCAGGCTTAAGTAACACAGACAGTAAACCCAGGCGTAAGAAACACAGACAGTAAACCCAGGCTTAAGTAACAGCAGACAGTAAACCCAGGCTTAAGAAACAAAGACAGTAAACCAGGCTTAAGAACACAGACAGTAACCCAGGCTTAAGTAACACAGACAGTAAACCCAGGCTTAAGAACACAGACAGTAAACCCAGGCTTAAGTAACAAGAAGTAAACCCAGGCTTAAGAAACACAGACAGTAAACCCAGGCTTAAGAAACCAGACTGTAACCTCAAGTTTACGTTACACAGACAGTAAACCCAGGCTTATTAGTCTCTCAAAATGAAAAAGATTTTTTTGTTGACTGTTAGAGTGGATCCTAAATGTGTTTCAAAAAGGATGTCCTTTATCTCTCTGAACAGAACTCACAGCTGCATTACAGTCGTTGGTCACGTTTGAATCTGCACATACTCGGGAAGCCAATAGCAACGCTTACCCAGCTCACTACCATCTGTTCCAGAGTCAGTAGATGACCCTACTCTATGGTTGCGTCTCAAACTACGCCTTATCCCCTAAATGCAGTGCTGTGCATTACTTTAGTTCAGAGCTACAGCTACATTGGCTCTGTTTGAAATATGTAACTACATAGGGAATAGTGTGGGATTTGTGACCATCCACTTTAATAGCCCTGTTTTCTGCCCCTTCCTTCCAGATGATGGTCCTTCTCTAAAGGGAACAAGGACTCACAAGGGACAGACAATTTCTGCCTCCAGGAGGACAGAGTATCCCAGGTCACTACTGAGTTTCTTTACTGTCCTGGCTGCTCATCTCAGCTCTCTCTCTCTGGTCTCTCAGCTCTCTCTCTCTGGTCTCTCAGCTCTCTCTCTGGTCTCTCTGGTCTCTATCTGGTCTCTCTGGTCTCTCTCTGGTTCTCTCTCTGGTCTCTCTCTGGTCTCTCAGCTCTCTCTATCTGGTCTCTCTGGTCTCTCTCTGGTCTCTCTCTGGTCTCTATCTGGTCCTCTGGTCTCTCAGCTCTCTCTCTCTGGTCTCTCTGGTCTCTCTGGTCTCTCTGGTCTCTCTGGTCTCTCTCTGGTCTCTCTCTGATCTCTCTCTGGTCTCTCTGGTCTCTATCTGGTCTCTATCTGGTCTCTCTGGTCTCTATCTGGTCTCTCTCTGATCTCTCTCTGGTCTCTCTGGTCTCTATCTGGTCTCTATCTGTTCTCTCTGGTCTCTATCTGGTTTCTATCTGGTCTCTCTCTGGTCTCTCTGGTCTATCTGGTCTCTATCTGGTCTCTATCTAGTCTCTCTGGTCTCTATCTAGTCTCCTCTCTGGTCTCTCTGGTCCCAACTCTCTCTGGTCTCTCTCTGTGTCTCTGGTCTCTCTGGTCTCTCTGGTCTCTATCTGGTCTCTCTCTGATCTCTCTCTGGTCTCTCTGGTCTCTATCCTGGTCTCTATCTGGTCTCTCTGGTCTCTATCTGGTCTCTCTCTGATCTCTCTCTGGTCTCTCTGGTCTCTATCTGGTCTCTATCCGTTCTCTCTGGTCTCTATCTGGTTTCTATCTGGTCTCTCTCTGGTCTCTCTGGTTACTCTTGGTCTCTATCTGGTCTCTATCTAGTCTCTCTCTGGTCTCTCTGGTCTAGCTGGTCTATCTAGTCTCTATCTGGTCTCTCTGGTCTATCTGGTCTCTATCTGGTCTCTATCTAGTCTCTCTGGTCTCTATCTAGTCTCTCTCTGGTCTCTCTGGTCCCAACTCTCTCTGGTCTCTCTCTGGTGTCTCTGGTCTCTCTGGTCTCTCTGGTCTCTATCTGGTCTCTCTCTGGTGTCTCTGGTCTCTCTGTCTCTCTGGTCTATCTGGTTTCTATCTGGTCTCTATTTAGTTCTCCTCTGGTCTCTCTGGTCTATCTGGTCTATCTAGTCTCTATCTGGTCTCTCCTGGTCTCTTCTAGTCTCTCTCTGGTCTCTCTGGTCCCAACTCTCTCTGGTCTCTCTTGGTCTCTCTCTGGTGTCTCTGGTCTCTCTGGTCTCTTGGTCTCTATCTGGTCTCTCTCTGGTGTCTCTGGTTCTCTGGTCCTCTCTGGTCTCTATCTAGTCTCAATCTAGTCTATTCTGGTCCTCTGGTCTCTATGGTCCCTCTAT